>NW_023416882.1:135052-162708 GCF_002922805.2 Oryzias melastigma | reverse complement strand
CAGAGTGAACAGGAACTCTCCTGCGGTCTTCCTGAACCTCCTTGATCAGGATCAGTGACATCGGCATCCTCCTGAAAGTGCTGGAGCTGCATCACACTTCTGTACCTCATGTAAGTGAACAGACTGCAGCTTTTCGATATTATTTGGAATATATTTATATAAATTTAAACGCATATATTGCAGGTTGTCACAGCTTGTGCCATCCTCCACAACATCTGCCTCTGTTTTGACCACACCGAGGCTCCAGAGGAAGATGTGGAGGTGATGATGAGGAGGAAGCTGGTTTGGAGGTCACCAGCGGTACTCTCTGACAGGATCAACTACCGGCTGAGGTTTCTGCCCTGGGGGAGGTACCACCAGACCTTGATTACTGGTAACAGGTAATTAAATAATCAAGAGATTTAAAACAAATTGTTTTTCTCCAAAGCCTGTACATGCATTATCTCATATTTATGGATCATTTTTGGTCATGCAGCATCCATCAACAGCCAGCCCTGCAAACCCTGAAGATGGACGATGCAGTCTACATTAAAGTTACATCCTAAAACTCTCTGCAGACCATCCTGCAATATGTTTCAATCACCACCCAGAAAGTTTCAGCCCGGGTCTCAGTTGAAGCCCCCCATCCTTGTCGACTATCTTTGTAAATAGTTGGAAATAAAAGTTACAATTAATTCATTACAATCACTGTGTTTGATTTAGATCTTTATTTAAATTAATAAAACAAAAACAAAAATGTTTAATATATCAAATATAAACTTCAGTTTTTCAGACATCTAATGAATTTAATGGCAATTCTTTCCAGCAGGCTAAAGTTAGTCAAAAGTTTCCCTCCTCTCTCGTGTGCTCTGCTCTTCTGCCTCATGTCCTCTCTGATCGGGTCTAGAAGCTCATCACTGTTTCTTCTTATTTTTCTTCTACCAGTCGGTGGCTCACTCCTTCCTTCTCTTTCTTCACTCTCCTCTCTTTCACCCACTGCTGTACTTCTCCAGCAGATCCATTTTCTCCAGGATTGTCCTGAAAAACACAGAAAACAAAGAGCAAGAGATGACAGGTTTAATCCCTCTCGAATATGTTTCACATTAAAACACAAAAGCACTAAAATCTACAGTAATAGTCACCAACTCTTGTTATTGAGCTTGTATGCCTGTTTGTTTATCAGCTAAACCTGTTTCAGCTACTTCTGCTCACCTGGATCAGGTGTATTCAGTCAATCAGAAACGGAGCTCTCGCCAAAGCAGATGGAAAAAATTTGGCGCCAGTAAAAGATTATCATTTTCACCCCGGAGCTTTATAATTACTGCCGTCTGTTCTTTGGTCCCTAAAATGATATAAAATTAGGTTTTTAATTTTTTTCGCTTTTATCAAGAAAGAACAAAAGCGAATGACCGAAGAACAGCAGCAGGATCTAGCATACCACCCGAGACTGCTACATAAGGACTTCTACTTTAACATTTCAGATCAAAATAACGTTAAAATGTTTTATGTTAATCATTAAAAAACCTAAATTTATCAGATTACAGTTTTTACTTACATTTAAAAGTGAAATTTTCCTCGACTTCGCGTCCCGCATCAACGTCCGCCATTGTTGCCAGAGAAAAATCTTCGGAGCCGACCGCAATGCATCTTGGGATAGCATAGCAGGATACACCAGAATGATCTTTGAATTTGGGAAAAGGAAGGCCGTGTTCGCTGGCTGCGTTTGAAGCAGCCGCTGGATTTGGACAGCACTTGTCAGTTCTAAAGTAAGTTTCTAGTCATTTTATGGTCTGATACATCATTACAGAACTGAATCTATGTTTATCAGGAGATTACAGAATCTCATTTCAAATCTCATCAGTGGATTCTGGTGGAGTCCTCTCTCTGTCTCTCTCTGCTGCTCCCAAAGTTCCTGTCTGATCCTAGAAGTCTTTTAGGACAGTGGTTCTCAACTGTTTCCAGACAATGGACCAGTTTAATGTCAGACAATATTTTAACAGATCGGTCGAGACGGGTCAAAGTTGCTGTTCAATATTTCTAAGCTTCTGGTTTCTGAAAAATGTATTTTTTTTAAATTAAAAAGCTGCTATAAGAAATTTAGTTTTAAAAATGCCATTAAATATTTTACGGATGGTGAAAAATTAATGAAAAAAAGTTGTTGATTTATAGAAGTTATTTCTTATTCATAAAAAGTATAATAAAGAAAACTGAGTTTTTTTCTCCATAGAACGCCAATATATCATTGATTTAGTCTGCAAGTGGACCTCAACTAAAGGAGAGGTCTCCGACCTTTCATGCTCACTGAGATACTTTAAATAATGCAATAGCTGGGGAGCTACTTTATGTTTGTTAACTGTTATTCACATTTCAAATGTTTACACCAAACAACTGAAAACAGTGAAGTTAAAACAAAAGATGTTTTGTGTTGAAAACTTTCAAATCAGATTCTGTCAGTGAGAAGTCTGGTCCTGCATAGATTCAACCAGAGCTGTAAGCTGGAGTGGATCCACTGAGGTTTACTCTGATGGAGCCATTTAAATGCTCAGCTGTCAGTCTGGTTCTGAACTTCATGACATTCATATCAAAAGGCAAACGTCACAGTTCAGATGCTATGTTGGAGTGGTGTATCTATGGCAGATGACTACCATTGGCTGAGGGATGGTTGCAGCCACAAGCTCTGTTGCAGACCTCACAAAACTCACGTAGGTTCACGTGATAACCTGACATTTATAAAGGAAGTACAATAATTCCCTCCTTATTCCATGACGTTCAGCTCCAGCGTCCAGCGAAAATTTGAACCCAACAAAACAGATTTGCAGCGCCGTAGAAGCTAGATCACAAATCTCGAACGTGATCGTCTAAAGTGGATGATATCTTCTCGCACTTTTAAGTTACGTAAAGACTCTGGTGTTCACACCTGAGCTGTAACTCTTGTGTGGTAGCGCAGGGTTAGTCCTTATTTAATATTTGCTGCTTTCCTTTTTACTCTTTACTACTTTAAAGGTTTTAGTCTGCATGTGTGGGTGTGTATGTGTTTGTATTCTAGTGCTTCGCCTTCCAGTATAAGATGGATACTCATGATAAAATATTCGTCCACTAATCTGTTCTCCACTAATCTGTTCTATAAATTCAATTTATATAATTCAAATCAATTTATTCATGAATATCCTCAAAATCTCTATTCTGTGTATGTCCTGTTCAATTACAACATTAAGTATTGTCCACAAATGTATATATATATATATATATATATATATATATATATATATATATATATATATATATATATATATATTAGTTTTTTCTTTTTTTGGCAGAGGGGGTTAAAACTGAACTGCTGCACATTTTACATTTTCCTCAGTCCAATTTGTATCTTCTAATGGTTTAGATTTATCTGCGCTTTTCAGGACACTCAAAGCGCTTACATTGTGCATCCATTATTCATTCACACCTCATTCATACTTGGTGACGGTAAGCTACTGCTGTAGCCACAGCTGCCCTGGGGCAGGCTGACATGTTTATAAAAAGATACTGATATGAGATATGAAAAAAATCAGCCGTTTTGAAGTGCATTGGGTTCATATGTTTGTAAATCTGAATCTGAAATAGTTAGTGCCTAATCAGCCACAAATGTAAATGCACATCACTACTCTGTCGTGAGGGGATTTCATATCCAGACTTTACTGTGGTTCTCTTCCATCTGCAGGTTACCAGAATTACAAACATGGTGAACTGGATTTTTGCTGCAGAGAAATCATTTTGGATCTCTGAAGTGGGGATGCATGTACTCTGAGGCATTTTAACTAATATGCTTGCAAAATGTAGATAAATAAAAAGAGATCCTAAAAGCACACGTGGTCTGTGTAAATAATATGACTCTGTCATTGAATGGACTTGAAAAATTAATGGTAACACTTGTGACTCAATTTGAGACTTGCTGCTTTTGACTCGACTCGAACTTGGGGACAAAGACTTGACACTTTCTTGTGACTTGGAAAGCAATGACTTGGTCTCCCCTCTGCTAAACAGACAATGAACTTAAAATACTGGGTTTAGTTTAATTTTGTATCTCTGTTTGAATTTTGTATTTTGTCTTTTACCCATGTTTTTAATTCGATTTTAATTTTGTTTTGTGTTTATAATTTATTATTCTTCTGTGTAGTTCTTCTTGACATCTGTTTTATTTCTTCAATAACATCAACCTGCCCTTGGACTGTAATTGTTAATTAGACTATGGCTAAAATCTGTAATATTTACATGTGATTTTAAATGTTCATTAATATGCAATCACCCTTTCTTATATAAACATATACTTACTTAAAATCTTCCAGTGAAACATCAGAAAGTTCTTCAATTGTTATGTTCTTCTAATCTTTAAGTGAGCTCATTTACTGACCTCAGAGTCTGCAGTCTGCAGTCTGGCAGCTCCAGAAAACCACACAGATGAAGAAATCCTGAATCCTGCAAGTTCTTGTTCCAGCTCAGGTCCAGTTCTGTCAGGTTGGATGGGTTGGACTTCAAAGATGTGACTAGAGCTTCACAGCTGATCTCTGACAAACTGCATTTCATCAACCTGAAGGCAGACAGAAAATTGCAGGATTAGTGATGGGAGGTGGAGTACCAGCTTGCTTTGGGCTAAGAGAAGCCTTCAGCAGCATGACTGAATGAGAAATTCCTCTGGGTCAGCAAACAGCTCAGTAGTTTGTGTCTAAGAGCACCAGTGACATTATAGTAGAACATCATCAAACTGCACCAACTTTAAGAACAAGTATTGCAGTAAAAAAAAATGTTTGGTAGAGTATGTTTGAAGCTGCAGCTGCCCTGTGGAATTTCACATTATTTGAGGACATTATCAGAAATGGATATTCAGGAACTTTTGGAAACTAAAACAAGTGTCCTATTTCCTATGAATTGAGCACAGAAATGGGAATTTACAAATAATTTTGGATTTCATTATGTGTTGAAGAAAACTAAGAACATTTGATGAAGATCAGAAATGTAAAGATTATTTCAGTAGACTTGTAAGGTGATCAATTCAGAATTTTTCCATTAATGAAAAAAAATCTGCATTACAAAAACATAAGTGTAAAATACTGTAAACATTTGTGAGCAGCAGTGTGGTTTCATGCCAAGAAAGAGCACTACAGATGTAATATTTGCTTGTTGAAACACCCTAAAAAAGTACAGAGAAGGTCAGAGAGAGCTCCACTGTGTCTTTGTAGATCTGGAGAAAGTTTATGACAGAGTGCCCAGAGAGGAACTATGGTATTGTATGAGGAAGTCTGGAGTGACAGAGAAGTATGTCCGAGCAGTGCAGGACATGTATGAGGGCTGTAAGACAGTGGTGAGGTGTGCTGTAGGGGTGACAGAGGAGTTCAAGGTGGAGGTGGGATTACATCAGGGATCAGCTCTGAGCCCCTTCCTGTTTGCAATGGTGATGGACAGACTGACTGATGAGGTCAGACAGGAATCACCATGGACTATGATGTTTGCAGATGATATTATGATTTGTAGTGAGAGCAGGGAACAGGTGGAGGAGGAGTTAGAGAGGTGGAGGTCTGCCCTGGAAAGGAGAGGAATGACAGTAAGACAGAGTACATGTGTGTGAATGAGAGGAACCCAAGTGGAAGAGTGAGGCTACAGGGAGAAGTGAGGAGAAGGTGGAGGAGTTTAAGTTTTTTGGGTCAACAGTACAGAGTAATGAGTGTGGAAAAGAAGTGAAGAAGGGAGTGCATTGTGGAAAAAAACGTGTCATGCATGATGTGTGACAGAAGAGTTTCAGCACAAATGAAAGGAAAGATTAACAAAACTGTGGTGAGACCAGCCATGTTGTTCAGCTAGAGACAGCGAGTATAAGTCAGGAAGCAGAGCTGGAGGTAGCAGAGATGAAGATGCTGAGGTTCTCTTTGGGAGTTACCAGGTTGGATAGGATCAGGAATGAATACATCAGAGGGACGGTTCCGTGTTTGGGACCCCCCGTGTTGCTCGTCGTGGGGGTGGTCTTGCCCTCATCCACAGGGATAGTTTCTCGTGCAGATCTGTAAACCGTGATCCTTTTAACTCTTTTGAGCTTCAAATGACTAAGGTTGGAATTACCAATGCCTTTTATTGTAACTTAATATATAGACCTCCTGGTCCTGCACAGGTGTTTTTAGAGGAATTTGCTGAATTTTTAACTTCTATTATCAAATTTGAGAGACTTTTAATTCTTGGGGATTTTAATATACACATTAATGACACCTCTTGTAGTATAGCAACTGAATTGCTGTCACTCACTGATGCATTTAATTTAAATCAACATGTATCTGGTCCCACTCAAAAGAAAGGTCATACATTGGACCTCGTCTTTTCTTTTGGTCTTAATGTTGCCCAGCTTAGTGTTGTGGACATTCATGTCTCGGACCACAGCTGTATCTATTTTCAATTACTCGCCCACCTTCCTTGTTATCCACATAAAGTTAGATCCCAAAGAAGAATCATAAATGAAGTTACAGTTGAGGCATTTTCGGAAATGTTTGAGCCCAGTTGCTGTGACGGCATCAATACTGTTGATTCTTTTGCTTGGTCTTTTAATAATCATTGTCTGTCTGTCTTGAATGAGGTTGCCCCTGTCATATCTAAAACCTCTGCTTGTAAGAATTACTGCCCCTGGATGAATCAAAATATCATGGAATGAAGGAGAATGTGTCGCAAGGTTGAACGTCTGTGGAAGTCCACTAAATTAGAAGTGCACAGACTCCACTTAAAAGAGCTGATCTCATCACTCAATTAAACAATTAAGCAGGCAAGGCCAGATTTTTCCAATCTGGTGAATACAAACAAGGAAAATCCCAAAATGTTGCTTGAAACTATCAATACCATTGTTTCACCTTCTACTCTCCCAGTGCCTGTTTATTCAAAAAGTGACTGCACAAATTTTTAAACTTCTTTGTGGAAAAGATTAACAACATCAGGGCTAGTATAACACTACCTTCAGGTAGTACTCTTAGTGCTCCTTTTTCCTCTTCTTCTTTATGGACTTGGTCCTCTTTTTCACCTGTGACTCTGGAAGACGTTATAGTCATTCTAAAAACAGTAAAACCCTCTTCCTCCCCTCTTGACATTGTACCCACCTCACTGTTTTTGAAGGTATTTGATGTGCTTGGTCCACAGGTTGTCAAACTGATAAATATTCCATTGTCAACTGGTGCAGTGCCCAATTCTCTTAAACAGGCAGCATTAAGTCCAGTATTAAAGAAGCCAAATTTGGATCCACTGGAGCCAAGCAGTTATCGCCCAATATCAAAATTGCCATTTACAGCAAAGATTATGGAGAAAGTTGTTGCAGGTCAGTTGACACTTTTTGTGAATACATATGGTATTTTAGATCAGTTTCAGTCCGGGTTCAGAAAACTACATTCTACCGAGACTGCCCTCTTAAAAGTCTCTAATGACATTCTGATGGCCGCAGACTCAGGTCAATACACAGTTTTGGTTTTGTTGGATCTGTCCTCAGCCTTTGACACAGTCGACCATAAGACATTATTATGTCGACTACAAGAACATTTTGGATTATCGGGGACTGTACTTTCATGGTTCGCTTCTTACCTTTCCCACAGAACAACTGTCATGTATGCAAATGGTTTACGCTAATGACCTCCAACTGTACTGCTCTTTTAGTGAGTCTGAGGTTCATAAGTTAGATGACTTATTACTTTGCCTCTCATACATCAAAGACTGGCTAAGTCTCAATTATTTTCAACTAAATGAAAAGAAAACGGAAACCCTGATGATTGCCCCCGAGCATCAAGTCACCTCCATTCAACCTCACTTAGGCTCCCTCGGCTCCTCCTGCAAACCTACCCTCAGAAACCTCGGAGTAATGTTTGACCAGTCTATGTCCTTCAATAATCATTCAAAACATTTGGTCAAAAGCTGTTTTTACCACCTGAGAAATATTTCTAAGCTGAGAAAAATGGTAACCAAGGCTGACCTGGAGACTGTGGTCCATGCTTTTATTTCATCTCGTTTAGACTATTGTAATTCTCTTTTTACCTGTTTTAATCAGTCCACAGTACATCGCATTGCAAAATGCAGCTGCTAGGCTTTTAACTGGATCCAGCAGAAGGGCTCATATTTCACCTGTTTTATCTTTTTTACATTGGCTACCCATTACTTTTAGAATTGATTTTAAAATCTTAGTTCTGATTTTTAGAGCTCTTAATGGGCAGGCACCTGGTTATATTTCCCAGCTACTTGTACCGTATGTCGCTAGCCGCTCCCTGCGATCCTCAGCTTTGAACCTTCTTAGAGTCCCAAAGACTCGTTATAAAACTTGAGGTGACCTCTCTTTTCAAGGAGTAGCCCCAAGACTGTGGAACACCCTGCCCTTATCGCTCCGCCTGACTGACAATGTCGAGGCTTTTAAGAAACAGCTGAAAATGCTGCTTTTTAAAAGGGCTTTTGTTTAATTTGTACTGTATTATGTTTTATTTATTGTTTTAATCTGTTCTATTTTTCTCTCATTGTTTTACTGTGTAAAGCACTTTGTGATTTTAGCTGTGAAAGGTGCTCTATAAGTAAAATTTACCTGCTACTTACTTACGGCACATGTTAGATGTTTTGGAGATAAAGTCAGCGAGGCCAGACTGAGATGGTTTGGACATGTTCAGAGGAGAGACAGTGAATACATTGGTAGAAGGATGCTGAATCTAGAGCTGCCAGGAAAGAGGTCTAGAGGAAGACCAAAGAGGAGGTTTATGGATGCAGTGAATGAAGACATGAAGGTGGCTGGTGTTAGAGTGGAGGATGCTGAAGACAGGCTTAGATGGAGGAAACTGATTCGCTGTGGCGACCCCTGAAGGGAAAAGCCGAAAGGAAAAGATGAAGAAAGACCTTTTTTTTATCAGAGTTTGAAACTTCGTGTTGTGAAAAGACTGATGTTTTGAGTCCTCCATAATTCTTTGGTCTGCAGCTACTGCATCCTCACTCCAGCTAACACTTCACATCTGCTGAACCAGTAAAGTCCAGTTTCTGACTCACAGACTCTGGTTTACATTGGAAACTGATTCACATAGAAGAATGTCCCCAAAAGGAGCAGAGTTATCTATTCGAGAGAACAAAAGACTGAGATATTCTTACACTCTGGTCAGTTGATCTTCAGACAAAAGCATTAAAGTAGTACTGGTGAGGAATCATCTAGCAACTTCTTCAGTTTCTTTATTAACTGTTCTACATGACTGAAGTGGTGTCTCAACTGATTTTTTCAGAAACTAACTTTTGCAGCCGGAGTTTTTTTTTTTTTTTGCGTATCAGCACTGACCCCAGAGCTCATCAGAATAAAAATTATGATTTTAATTCTTCTTGAATGGAATTTTAAAAATATTAAGTTTAGTTATTGAAATGAACCATAAACAGTGCTTATTATGACCCTTTAGCCCTGCCCCCAGTCTTGTATAAAAACTACCTGCAGAGGCTCTTCTATCTAAGCAAAGATTTTGTCTTTATAAGCATACAGACTGAAAATCAAAAACCAACCTAAAACCCCATATGAAATGAGAGACCCAGTGCTGATCCAAGCTCAGTAAATAAGCACCAGAACCAGGTCTGTGGGGACAAAAACGGTTAGTCCGCCATAGTTTGATCTCAAATTTTTTCATAAGGAGTTGCTGCTGCAATTGTTTGTCCATTTAAATCTGCAGTTGTGTGATTGATTCATGTTTTCTTTCAAAGAACATAGAGAACATGAACTTATCCCAGAAATTTACGTCTGGGTGGACTTGGGTTTTTCATTTGTAGTCTACTGTGAGAAACCAAGGATAGCATTTGTAACCACCAGGTAAAGAAAAACCATAATTTTTAACTCTAGTAGACAGTTGTGTTTTTAATACATTGTATGCAACAGTCCTCTGCCGTTACTTCCTCACTTACATTCATCTGACACTTTCTTCTGAAAATGAGAAAAAACAGACCACTCCAAAAAAAAAAAAAAATAGTTGAATGAAAGCTGACCTGAGACTCTCCATTTTACAGTGTGGACTCTCCAGTCCAGCAGATAGAAGCTTCACTCCTGAATCCTGCAGGTTGTTGAAACTCAGATCCAGATCTCTGAGTCTGGAGGACTGAGAGCTGAGAACTGAAGACAGAGCTGCACAGCTTCTCTCTGACAAATAACAGTCACTCAGTCTGAAGAAAAAAAGAGACAAACAGGAGTTATTAAAACTACTGTTTTTCTCACTCAAATTCATTTGTTCATTGAAGATGATTTCATGAGAGTTCTTACAGAGCTTTGTTGGAGGCTTTGACCACTGGCAGCAGCCTCAGAAGAGCTTCCTCTGAAGCAGAGTATTTCTGCAGGTCAAACACTTTCAGATCTTCTTCTGATGACAGTAAGATAAAGACTAGAGCCGACCACTGAGCAGGAGACAGTTTATCTGTGGAGAGACGTCCTGACCTCAGGAACTGTTGGATCTCCTCCACTAGGGAACCATCATTCAGTTCATACAGACAGTGGAACAGGTTGATGCTTTTCTCTGCAGACAGATCCTCACTGATCTTCTCCTTGATGAACTGGACTGTTTCCTGATTGGTCTGTGAGCTACTTCCTGTCTGAGTCATCAGACCTCGTAGGAGACTCTGATTGGTCTGCAGTGAAAGACCCAGGAGGAAGCGGAGGAACAAGTCCAGGTGTCCGTTTGGACTCTGTAAGGCCGCATTCACAGCACTCTGGTAGAACTGGACTGGACTATTCAGTTCAGGTTGGCTGACCTGAGATTGTTCCTCCTCCATGAGGTTGATTCCAGAGGTGATGAAGGTCAGGTGGACATGAAGAGCAGCCAGAAACTCCTGAACACTCAGATGGATGAAGCAGAACACCTTGTCCTGGTACAGGCCTCTCTCCTCTCTAAAGATCTGTGTGAACACTCCTGAGTACACTGAGGCTGCTCTGATATCGATGCCACACTCTGTCAGGTCGGATTCATAGAAGATCAGGTTTCCTTTCTGCAGCTGCTCAAAAGCCAGTTTTCCCAGAGACTCCATCATCTTCCTGCTCTCTGGACTCCAGTGAGGATCTGTCTCAGCTCCTCCATCATACTTGACCTTCTTGACTTTGGCCTGAACCACCAGGAAGTGGATGTACATCTCAGTCAGGCTCTTGGGCAGCTCTCCTCCCTCTATGCTCTTCAGCAGATCCTCCAGAACTGTAGCAGTGATCCAGCAGAAGACTGGGATGTGGCACATGATGTGGAGGCTTCGGGATCTCTTGATGTGGGAGATGATCCTGCTGGCCTGCTCTTCATCTCTGAATCTCTTCCTGAAGTACTCCTCCTTCTGTGGATCATTGAACCCTCTGACCTCTGTCACCATGTCAACACACCCAGCAGGGATCTGATTGGCTGCTGCAGGTCGTGTGGTTATCCAGAGGCGAGCAGAGGGAAGCAGGTTCCCCCTGATGAGGTTTGTCAGCAGATCACCCACTGAGGTGGACTTTCTAGGGTCATTTAGGATCCGAGTCTTGTGGAAGTCCAGAGGAAGTCGACACTCATCCAGACCATCAAAGATGAAGATGATCTGGAAGTCTTCAAAGCTGCAGATTCCTGCTTCTTTGGTTTCAGGGAAGAAGTGATGAACAAGTTCCACCAAGCTGAACTTCTCCTCTTTCAGCACATTCAGCTCTCTGAAAGTGAATGGAAATGTGAAGTGGATGTTCTGGTTGGCTTTGCCTTCAGCCCAGTCCAGAGTGAACTTCTGTGTTAAGACTGTTTTCCCGATGCCAGCCACTCCCTTTGTCATCACGGTTCTGATTGGTTCTTGTCTTCCAGCTGGGAGTTGAAAGAGCTCTTCTTGTCTGATGCTGGTTTCTGCTCTGTCTGCTTTCCTGGATGCTGCTTCAATCTGTCTGACCTCATGTTCTTCATTCAGCTCTCCAGTTCCTCCCTCTGTGATGTAGAGCTCTGTGTAGATCTCCTTCAGAAGGGTTGGGTTTCCTGCTTTAGCGATTCCCTCAAACACACACTGGAACTTCTTCTTAAGACCAGATTGGACTTTATGTCGACAAAATGCAGCTGGAGATCCTGCATGAAGACAGTATATAAACTCTCTGATGAGGATTTGAAACCATGTTGTGCCATGATTTACTGCCTCACTTGTATGTCTCAGTCAATCAGCAAACAGAATTTTTGGAGGTGAAAGTATAAATAGGACCATCTTGTTTGATTACTGTTGCTGGTTGTTAGAGACCTCCTTTTGCCTCAAAAAAGACTCTACAGTCAGGAGCTGGTTAACTGCAGCTTCTGATGAACCTAAGTCTTTTTGTGACTGAGTTAATCTTTCCCAACTAGTCTATTTACCCACAAGGCCTAATCTCAAAAATCCTCAAAAATCTACTTAAATTTATCTGATTTTAACAAATGTCCCTCACAAGTATTCTTTGCTGGGTGTCTTCTGTAATGACTTATGTGATCACTGTGTTGTAGCTGTGTGTAGAAACACAAAAATCCCCAAATTTAAACCACAAATAGTTTACAAAAGTAACCTGAAACATTAAATGAGCAAGCTTTTCATCATGATTTGTCACAAGTCAAGTGGGAAAACATATGCTGGCCACCAGAGGTAGAGCTTGCATGGGCATTCTTTAAAGTCCCCCTACAACAATTTTAAAATTTTCTTTAAACGTTCCCATGGGGTTTTATTAAGGAGTGTGAAGTTTTTAAGAAAAATTCCACATCCTAAATGTCTTAAAAAGCCATTTTCCTGTTGATCTAAAGCCTTCTTTTCAAAAAATCCCTTTGTGTGGGGGTGGCTTTTGGTGCTGAGCAGTGTAACCCCGCCCATTAACCCCCCAGACATGCTAGCAAGAAACAGACTTTGATAAGCCCATGAATAAAATAATAAAATAAAACATGACCATTTAGGTTGCATTGCCCTAGCAAGCAGCACTAGCTGGGGCTCATAACTGATAACGCCACGGCCCCCTGCGTTTGATCGAAGCGACGGAGGAGCGGAGCTGCAACCCATGGCTGCCCGCCACTGTCCGCCGCTTCTTGTGGCTGCTGCTGCAGCAGCTCAGCACTCCTCCGCGGGTTGGATCAAACACGGACAACATATTTGTGACGGCTAATGGGATTTTACCTTTCAGTTTCATTTTAAATACGTGAGGAAAACTTTAAAAAAATCCCATCTTGGACGCAATTAAAATACAAGCGGACAATACAACCCGTGGCTTCACTGCATAACAAGGAACCGACATGAATTTCAATCACAAAATAATGAAAGCTAACATCAGTATGGCCTTTCACTGAATTACAATCCTTTACAGCACAGAACTGGGAGGTTATATTATCTTCTCTGGCCTCTATAGTTGCATCCGGGGTAGTTAGCTATTGTGATGTACATAAGTTTCAGAAATTCAAACTGAGTTTTTTAGCCACACTTTGACAGCGACTTAAAAGAAGAAATACTCGGAAATGCAAAAGCATAAAGATTTCTTATTATATTTTTTTCTCTTTCAGAAGAAAAATGCCACATATACACGTTAAAAACTCAAAAAATATCATTTTCATTGGAGGGGGGCTTAAAAGAAAACTTTCTCCAAAATTATAAATAATGACGCTCCATTCAGGAAAATGTAGGGTAAAGGGAACAGAAAACCCATGGTTTTCTTCAGATTTGGCAGACATGATATATGAACGGAATAGAGTATGGGATCAAATCTCTGTTTTAGCTAAAACACTAGAATCTCTTGTGTGTGACCAGTTAAAAAAGTTTCTGCATGACAACAATATTCTCCTGAGTTTCAATCTGGTTTCAGGAAAAAGCACAGTATTACCACAGCTACCATGAAGGTGATAAACAATGTAATTGTGGCACTTAATAAAAAAAACAGTACTGTACTTCACTTTTTATTGACCTATCTAAATCGTTTGACACTGTTGACCATAATATCTTAATAGACAGATTGCTCAGCATTGGATTCTCAGTACATGCAGCTGCAAGGTTCTCCAACTATACACACAACAAAACTCAGTGTATTAAACATGAGGATCTTTGTTCAGAATTAGTCACAACTAAAAAAGTAGTGCCGCAGGACTCTGTTTTAGGCCCCCTCTTATTCATCTAAATAACTAGCTACGAATAAACGCCTGATCAGACCAGAAATGCGTCAAGTAAACACACCTTAAATAGAAAAGCCGGATTCACAGCTTTCATGTCTGCGTGCGCGGGGGGTTGCTTTGTTAAGGTGTGAGCTTCGGACCGCAGTTCGTCCAGCTACTCTGCGTGAGAAGACCGTGTCTCCCGGGAGAACTGTCTCTCCGAGCGGCTTCAGGACAGTATGCACCGGCGGGGGCAGCTTTTGAATTCAAAAATCTTGCTCCACATCCAAACAGAATAAACGCTGATGTTATTCCCACATTTTTAAAGGCAAGATGCACATTGCCTGCACGGATTTAGAAAATTATGAGCAAACAGGCTCTTAAAAATATTGTTTGTTTATTACAGAACTCATTTGTTCTTCTGCGACTATTTAAGGTATTTTAGACAGTTCTGCACATGTCAAAATGAATTATTCTGATCAACTGTGTGGCGCATGGAACCGTTTGTTACTATAGGATAAAGTTTTTCAGGGTCCATGTGCACAGTTCTATTCTAATCTGATCAAGGACATTTTGCACATGTAAACGCAGCTAATGACGTGGGTCAATCAGAATTCGAAGCCAACTTGCATTTTTATTCTGATGACAGTTATATATTGTTGTGGATCATTTTTCTTTCACATCATAAAATCCCCGCAGAAAGCTTTTGCTGCTGTCCAAAACTCCCTTCGACTCAATCTAGTGCTTAATACAGACAAGTCCAAATTAATGCTGTTGTCCAATAAAAAAAAGTCCCAGATAATCTTCCCGTAGTCACCACTCCTGAAGGGGAAGTCATTGAGGTGGTGCAGGAGTACAAAATCTGTGTTTTATTGATAACTCCCTCACCTTTAAACCTTTTATGGAAAAATCCTTAAACAAGCTAAAACTTAGGTTGGGTTTCTTTTATCGAAATAGATTGTGTTGCTCTTTTAAAGCAAAAAATAAATAAATAAATCTTGAGAACCCAACTGTTCTCTATGCTAGATTATGGTGATCTTTTTTACATGAATGCACCCGTCTCATGTCTTCAAATGTTGGACAGTGTTTATCACTCTTCCTTGTGGTTCATAACCAGCTGCAAAGCAATGACATCACTGTGAACTGTACAAGAGAGTGGGATGGCCTTATCTCTCCACTAGGAGGCAGTACCATTGGTATATTTTTATTTACAAAGCTTTAGCTGGATTAAATTCACATTTGTGAATTACTTAAAAAAAAACCCTCCTTCCCACTCCCTATGATCAAATGACCAGTTATTGTTGTCTTTCCCATTTACTCGCACAGATTTTGGGAATAAAACTGTTGTTAATGCAGCTCCCTTGGCCTGGAGCATTTCACTAAAAAGTTGGAGATCTTCAAGGTCAAGCTCAAAGAAAAACTAAAGTCCACATAATGCTGTAATTGTTTCTCTTAATCACTTCTCTATTACTTTCATCCATCATATTGTTTTAAATTAATATATTTTAGGAATCTATGTATATTTAAGATGTAACAGTTTTTTTATGTTTTACTGTCTCATTGTTGTAAATGTCTTTTGTCTTTATGTTTTGATGTATTTTTAAACAACTGCGGCTACCTCTTGGCCATTACTCCCTTGGAAAAGAGGTTTGAAATCTCAATTGGATTATCGTAATTAAATAAAGGTCAATAAATAAATAAATGTGTTGAGACATCAGTAAATCTTCATTTATCAGCAGCTGAAACCTTCAGAGAAATCCTCTTACTGCTCTGCAGTCGATCAGCCAGCTCCTCCTGCTTCATTCTCCTCAGGAAGTTCTCTGTGATCTTCATCAGTGACTCTCTGCTGCTCCTCTGCTCTTCATCTTCATCCTCCTCCTCATCTCCATCCTCCCTCTGACTCAGAAGCTTCTGGATCTTCTTCAGCTCCTTCTTCACAAAAGTGACAATGTTGTGCTCCAGCAGCTGCAACAGAATTCTAGATGAATGAGCCAATCAGAGTGAAGTCATGGAGCCAAACATCAGCTCCATGTTGGACACACTGACAATCCACTGGTCTCCAAAGTGCAGCATGGAGATGACTGTGGACAGAATGATGGAAAAGCAGTTGTTGTTCATGTACACACCAGAAAGATGGAATCCAGCTGTGTTTGATGCTGCTGGACAGACGGACCACTGGGAGTCTCTGAGCTCTGCTGGTCCACTCTGTGGAGAATCAGAACAATCAGATCCATTCTGTCTGTGCTGGGAGGATTCAAATAAAACTAACTTGAGTCAAATAAGTTCAGAAAGTCACAGACACAAAAAAGTTAGTTCCTATTAGGTTTTGAAAGGATTAGTATTTGGACCCCAATGAACACAGGCACAGAATTGGTAAATAAAAGTGTTTATTTGGGTCAGGCAGGACAAGGCAAGGCAAGGCAAGGCAAGGCAAGTTTATTTGTATAGCACATTTCATGTACAGAGACAATTCAAAGTGCTTTACATAAAACATTAAAAGAAACAATCAAAAGAAATAGTAAAAATGTCATTCATCATCATTCAAATCATTAAAATAAAATTAAAAGAAAGTAAAAGATTTTAATTTAAAACAAGCATAGATAAAAAGTGCGGACTTAAACTTTTGAATACATCTTAATCAAATGCAACTGAGAACAGGTGAGTCTTTAACCTGGATTTAAATACACTGAGTGTTTCAGCAGATCTAAGGTTTTCTGGAAGTCTATTCCAGATCTGTGGAGCATAGAAGCTGAATGCAGCTTCTCCATGTTTAGTTCTGACTCTAGGAACTGATAAAAGACCGGATCCTGATGACCGGAGAGGTCTGGCTGGTACATACTGGGTCAGGAGGTCAGTCATGTATTTTGGTGCTAAACCATTCAAAGCTTTATAAACCAGTAACAGAACTTTAAAGTCTATCCTCTGACAGACAGGTAACCAGTGTAAAGACCTCAGAACTGGACTGATGTGGTCTACTTTCTTGGTCCTTGTGAGAACCCGAGCAGCAGAGTTCTGAATAAGCTGCAGTTTCCTGATGGATTTTTTTGGTAGTCCTGTAAAAACACTGTTACAGTAATCAAGTCGACTAAAGATGAAAGCATGCACTAGTTTCTCCAGGTCCTGCTTAGACATCAGATCTTTAATCCTTGAGATATTTTTGAGATGATAATAGGCTGATTTAGTGACTGCCTTAATGTGTTTATCAAAATTTAGGTCTGTGTCTATCACTACACCCAAGTTTCTGGCCTGGTTGGTAGTTTTTAGTTGAATAGATTGAAGCTCTGTAGTGACGTCCAACCTTTTTTCTTTAGCCCCAAAGACAATAACCTCAGTTTTGTTTTTGTTTAATTGAAGTAAGTTGTGACACATCCAGTCATTAATGTCCTCAATGCATTTACCAAGAGCCTGTACAGGGCCTCGGTCTCCTGGTGTCAGTCTAATATATATCTGTGTGTCATCTGCATAGCTATGGTAACTAATGTTGTTGTTCTTTATAACCTGGGCCAGTGGGAGCATGTAGATGTTAAATAGAAGTGGTCCCAGGATGGAGCCTTGGGGCACTCCACATGTAATTTCTATTGGCTCAGAGGTGAAGTTACCAATTGACACAAAATATTTCCTGTTTTCTAAGTACGTTTTGAACCAGTTTAGTACTGGCCCAGTGAGACCCACCCAGTTTTCCAGTCGTCTGAGTAGTATTGCGTGGTCGACTGTATCAAACGCAGCACTGAGATCCAGTAAAACTAGCACTGACATATTTCCACTGTCTGTATTCAAACGTATGTCATTAGTCACTTTGGTCAGAGCCGTTTCAGTGCTGTGGTTCTGTCTGAAGCCGGACTGGAAGACATCATAGCAGTTGTTATTTATTAGGAATTCATTTAGCTGATGGAAAACAGCTTTTTCAATGATCTTACTTAAAAATGGCAGGTTTGATATCGGTCTGTAGTTGTTCATTTGAGTTTTGTCTAGACTGTCCTTTTTTAGGAGAGGTTTGATTACAGCTGTTTTCAGTGGTTCTGGGAAAACACCAGATGTTAATGACAAGTTCACAATCTGGAGCAGGGCTGGTTCCAGGATCTTTGAAACTTTTTTGAAAAAGCTTGTGGGTAGAATATCCAGACAGCAGGAGGAGGAGTTCAGTTGACATAGAATGTCCTGCAGTTCTTTACTGTTTATGGGTTGAAACTGAGCCATTGGGTTTATACTGGTTTCTAGTGGATAGGGTTCATATCCTGAACTTGTAGTTGGTGAAACAATTGTTTGTCTAATGTTTTTGATTTTGTCCCTGAAGAATTTGGCAAAGTCATTACAGGCTTTGGTGGAGTAAAGTTCTGGTGCCACTGACACAGGGGGTTTTGTCAACCTGTCGACTATATTAAATAAGGCCCGAGCATTATGGGAGTTTTTGGTAATAATTTCAGAAAAATAGGACTTCCTTGCATTGCTCAGTTGTAAATTATATAAGTGAAGTTTCTCTTTATAGATGTCATAATCTACCTGTAGTTTAGATTTCCGCCACCTGCGTTCAGATTTCCGACATTCTCGTTTTCCGTTCTTTACCACAATGGAGTTTCTCCATGGAGATTTTTTCCTACCAGAGATCACCTTCACCTTACTAGGAGCAATACTATCCATGATATTTGACATGTTGGAATTAAAGCTATTAACAAGTTCATTGACTGAATCCCCCGAGAGGGGAGGAGTCAGAGAGAAAATCTGATTGAACATCTCACTAGTATTTTCAGTTATATACCGTTTTGTGATCTCCTCCCTCAAAACATTTGTGTGTACTGGAATTGTGCTCTCACAGAAAACACAGCAGTGATCAGACAGACCTAAATCACATACAGTAACCTTAGAGATGTTCAGACCTTTGGAAATCAATAAATCAAGAATATTCCCTCTGTTGTGTGTGGGCTCTGTTACATGTTGAGTCAACCCGAAATTGTCCAGAGTGTTTATCAGGTCCTTAGTCCCTTTGTTCTCAAGATTTCCATAATGGATGTTAAAATCTCCAGCCATGATTATACAGTCAAAATCAAGACAAATTATAGACAGCAGTTCACTAAACTCAAGGTTAAATTCTGGATTATATCTAGGTGGTCGATAGATATTGATAAATATTGTTTTGAGTGAGGCCTTCAGCTGTAGGGCTACATATTCAAAACATGGAAAGTTTCCAAAAGATAACTTTTTACACTGAAACATTTCATTGAACAAAACTGCAACCCCCCCGCCCTTTCTGCTTGTTCTTTCCTCACTGATAACACCATAATTGGGAGGAGCTGACTCTGTGAGAACTGCACCCCTACTATTCTCATCTAACCAGGTTTCAACTAAAAACATAAAATCAACTTTGTTCTCAGTGATAAAATCATTAATTAAAAAGGTTTTTCCTGCCAAAGACCTGACATTTAAAAGTGCTAACTTGAGAGGTCTAGGAGTAATAATATTTTCATTTACCTTCTGTTTCTGGAAATGCGCAGAGGAAATGTTTACCTCTTTTAAAGTCCTTTGTTTGCGTTTTGGGCAGATTACATTCCTCCTGTTAGTGACAAGTACAGAAACGGTGTGTGTTTCTAGAGAACAGGGTCCCAGGTTTTTCTGGAGAACATCATGACTGCTGTTATATCCACAGCCTGGACCCTCAACACATCAAACATCTGACTGCAGGGACAGGATATGATGTTGTACAGGAGAGGGTGGGGCTTTACGTCGACCCTTCGAACGTTCTGGTGACAGAGTTATGGGTGACAAAAATGGATTGGCCAGAGGGGTAGATCGAAGCCCAATCCCGACTCGCTCCATCATCTGCTCAGTGAATTTCAGGTGGGGTGAAGAGGGTGAAGAGGGTGAAGAGGGGGAGGGGGAACCCTCAGGAGTTTGTTGGTTTGGTGGTGTTTGGGAGGGTCCATCTTCCTCGTTGTTTTTCCTCTTCCGGTGTTCGGAGGCAGGTTTCCCGTTTCTGATGTTTTCCTCCAGTGGGGGCAGCTCCGTTCCTCGTGTGGATCCAGTCTGTGTCTGGCCTTGACACTGAGATAAATTTATCTCAGTCTTGGCATGACGCAGGGAGTAGAAGAGATTGGAGGAGAACAGTTTAACTCCTGATTTGTTTAAACTGAATCCATTTTCTTTAAAAAGATGTTTGCGTTCCCAGAAAATGTGAAAGTTGTTCATGAAATTAATTCCTGTTTCACCACATGTCGTAGAAAGCCACCTGTTCAGTGCCAACAGCCTGCTGAATCGCTCTTCTCCTCCTCGAATAGTTGGAATGGGACCACTGATAAAGACAGCTGCATTCATGGAGCTCACAGTTCTTATCAGTCCAGTGAAGACTTGCTTTAAAACTTCAGATTTTTGCTTGGACACATCATTTGACCCTGTGTGTAGTACAATGTTTTGTACTGATGGATACTTTGCCACAGGACAAACAATTCTAGGGTGACAGCCTTTGGTCAGCAGGGAGTGTACAGGCACTTTTTTATTTACAGTTCACAGGCATGACAGCGGCCTTTGTATTTGTGGGGAGCAGGTAACGGTGCCTCATGTGGTTTTTAGTTGCAGCAAGTATGATGCTGAAAGGCAGGTTTTATTTAGGCAACTCAGTGATTTAGGAATCTCTACATTTTCATTTCAATGCATCATACCATTATGTATTCAGAATATACCTGTAAGGTGTGCTGTCCTTCACTTTCTTCGTCAGACTGGACTGTTTTTCAGAATGTAATCAAGTGTAGTTTCATTCTGTCGGGTAATTTATGTCAGAAGTTTTGTGTTTTGTCTCGTAGTGCCGCTTGATATCGGCGCTCTTAACAAAAGCAGCAGACTCCATGCTTATAATACAAACCGGCATTGTAGAACTCACTGCTGGTAAATAAAAGCGAAAGCTTCGGTCCACTCATCTTGCAAGAGATGATTTTCAGACCACTTTTCTAATTGTACGTCCCAACTACGTAAACTTTAGAACACCGCTTTGAGCTTTTGCCAGTTGAAGGACCCCGGTCTGAACGGAGCTGTCCTCGCGTGCGCCTGTTCAAACATTGCCGTGTAAAGATGAATGAAAAATCGTACTTTTTATTAAAAATGCTTGGCGGTCCGGATAAAAGGGTCTCGGGGTCCGGACCCGGACCGCGGTCCGCCAGTTTAGGAACCCTGCTCTAGATGGTAAAAAATTAACAAATAACATCATCGGCAAAAAGCTCAATTATGCGGTCTTCTTCCCCAATCCTGATTACTTTGAGGTCTTGGTTTTGCCTGATTGCTTGTGCCAAAGGTTCGATAGAGCAAACAGGGTTGGAGACAAACTGCCGCCTTGCCTAGTAGATTGTTCTAATGTTATACTTTCAGTGAGACTGCTGTTTATTTTCATTCTTGCAACTGGTTTTTGGTAAAGTGTTTTAATACAATTAACAGCTTTTTGGTTGAAGCCAAATGTTTCAAGTAGTAGAAAAAAAGGACCAATTTATACAATCCAATGCTTTTTCTGCATCAAAACCAATGAGAGCTGCGCTTATGTTGTTTCTTTGAATGTAATCAATAACATGTAAGGTTCTTCTCATGTTATCTTGGGTTTGATGTCCTTTGATAAAGCCTGTCTGATTTTTATGTCACTAATAAAGTTTTCATATCTTTTGGAAATAATAGAGGTGTAAAGTTTATAATCCAGATTGAGCAAAGATATAGGGCAATAATACAAACAAGTTTGACTCTCATTTTTTTGGGGGGACCACTGTTATTATCGCTTCTTTCAATGATGGTGGGATTTCTCCATGCTGTAGTAAATAAAATGACATTTCAAGAAGTGGGATAAGAAGTTCACTGAATGTTTTGTACCATTCTGATGATAGACCAGCGGTGCCGGGAGATTTGTTGTATTTTAGTCTCCCCAATGCTCTTTCTAGTCAAGTCAAGTCAAGTCAGCTTTATTGTCAAATATGCTGAAAATCCAAGATAAACAGCCCAGATGAAATTCCTTTCCTCTCATCCCTCAGTGCAAACAGCAATAATTACAACAATAATAACAAAAATATTAAAAACAGATAATAAACAAAATTAACACTAGAAGTTAAATACAAAATGTCTAGTCTAGTTGTGTATAGTTAAAATGCTATTTTATATTCTCCCAATTGTTGGCAAATCTAGTTTTTCAAGAAATGCTTTCATTTGGTTTCTATCGGCCCGATTCGGCGGATTACACAGTTGTCTGTAGTAATTTACAAATTTATTTTCAATCTTCTTAGGATCTTTAATACACTGATTTGTATCTAGGTCTTTTATCTTATTAATTGTTCAATCAGCTTTCTGTTTTTTTATTTTATTTCTTTGACAGTAATTTACTTACCCGCAGGCCCACTTCATTGTAAGTTTGCTTTAAAAATATTTTTTTCCACATCTTCTGTTAATTTTTTATCTAAATTATCCCATGTTTCCTCAATTTTTGGAAGACGCAAGTGATCTTGTGTAGCTTTATGTTTTTTTTTTAATAACTATTTTTTACCCAGTTCATATGCTGTTTCTTTTGCTTTCTTATGAGTTTCCCCCTCATAAGTGCCTTACGTGCATCCCAAAGAATAACAGGTGTGACTGCTCCATTATCATTGTCTTCCTTATAAAGGATGATATCTTTTTTCAATGTTTCAACTATTTTTTCATAGTTTAATATTCCTGTATTTAATCTCCTTTATGTTTTCTTCATTCGCTCATTCAGCCCAACTTCAAGATAAACTGCTTCATGATCTGAAACATCTGCTCCTTGAATTTCGCACTTCTTAATCCGATACACTTCCCCCTTATTTATAAAAAAACAAAAAAGAATCAAGTCTTGAAGAGCTATTATGTGGAGTCAAGTAATGTGTATAATCTCTTTTAAGCAAGTCCATACATCTACAAAGCACAATTCTTAGTGATGTTTTAATGATGGGCTGCACGGTGGCGCTGTTGTTAGCGCTCTTGCCTCACAGCGAGAAGGCCCCGGTTCAAATCCCGGCTGGGACCTTTCTGTGTGGAGTTTGCATGTTCTCCCCGTGCATGCGTGGGTTTTCACCGGGGACTCCAGCTTCCTCCCGCTGTCCTTCATTGGTGACTCTAAATTGCTCCTAGGTGTGAATGTGTGTGTGATTGTGGCTCTGCGACAGACTGGCGACCTGTCCAGGGTGAACCCTGCCCGTCAGCAGCTGGGTTAGGCTCCAGCACCCCCGCGACCCTGACAGGGACAAAGTGGACAGGGAAATGAATGTTTTAATGATTTTGGTTTGCTGATTAGTATTTTTTTTCTGTTTGTTGTATCTAACTTACTATTCAAAACAACATTAAAATCGCATATTAATATATCTTCCATTTCCAGGTGTATGATTTCAAACAAAGTTTTAAAAAATCATTTTTTGCTGTCAAGTGGGGCATAGACATTAACTATTGTAACCATTTAGTTTTCCAACTTTACTTTTACAAGTACAAATCTCCCTTCTTTATCTGAAATGTGTTTAACATTTTCAAATTTTACTGTAATTGGGATCTATGCCTCTATTGGACCCGGTTTGAAATGAGCTATAAAAAAGTTTAGAACATCAAAATTTCTTTAGTCTCTCACTATCTTGTCTGGACAAGTGAGTTTCGTGGAGATATAAGATTTGTGTTTCATCCTTCTTGAACTTTGTCATTATTTTCTTTTGTTTCATTGAGTTGTTTAAACCATTAACATTTAACAACAATATATTAATTCTATTTTCTACCATGGATATTTTAATATTTGTATGGCAATCCAGTTCTGAACATAAGACTCAACTATTTTACAACCAAAAACACAAAACAAAACGACTTCCACAAGCATGATGTACAAATACATCCTTTTAGGTCCCTGTTGGTGGGTAGAGGGTAAAAGGCAAATTTCTGTTTGGGCCCCTCCCTAGTGAAGAGGAAAACACTCATAAACACTAGAATTGTAAAACATTTTGTACCTATTAACATAGATCACTCGCCCTTTTCAGCATTAACTCAATAGACAAAGTCTAGGTGGAGTCAGATGTACTAAGTAGACAAAAGCCCCTTTTTTTCATCTTTTTTTCCCCTTCCTTTCTCTTTCTTGTCCTTTCCCTAAATTATGAGACATTTTCCTTTTGGCAAAAAAAAAAAAAAGAAAAAATCTCTGATTACCCGTTTCCTTATCTTCAGTCTGAAGCTCTTCTGCTCTCCGTCGACCTCTCCTTGGTGCGGTGGGACGCGTTGGCCCGTTTCCATGGTGACACCACCTCCAGCCGCTCCACCACTGCAGCGCTGGTATTTGCTGTCATTGTTGTCTTGACTTTGATCCCCCGCCGGTTCAGGTCCCGCGCTGCCTCCTCTGCTGTCTCGTAAATCCTCAAACCTGAGCCCCAGTGCACTCCAATCTTGGTGTACGGCGTCTGGAACCGAATTCCTTTTTCCTTTGTATGCCTTACATCTCATTACATCCATAATCTCAGTTGCGTAATCATTGTCAAAGTACAATCTTCTGTCATATATTTGTATCTTTTGCAGCCACGATTTGCAAAGAATCAGTTCTTTGACATGGAACTGAAGAAAGTTTACTATCATTGATCTTGCCGTGGCCTTGTCGGCAAGTTTGGGGAGCAGTGCTCTGTGCGCTCACTGGATCTGGAGCTCCGCTCCCTCAGGCAAAGACAGGAGTTGTTGAATAAATCCTTCACATAGTCAATGACAGATCCAGCCTCTCTCTCTTCAGGTATTCCATAAATCCGAATTTTATTTCTTCTGGAGCGACTTTCTAAAGCGACAATTTTTTTCTCGCAATTTCGTGTTGTCCTTCACCACCATCAACAACATTTCTTTCATCTCCAAGCAGACTGACTCCAGATCAGATATTCGGGTTTGCGCCTCCGCTATCGATGTATTTTGACTTTGTAGTTTTTGAAGAACCTCTTCTTTAAATTCCACAAGGTCTTCTTTCATATTCTTCTTAACTTTGTTCTTTAATTCACCAAGCTCTCGTTTTATATCTTGTTTGAAATCCTTCAGCTCTTTTGAGAATGAAGATAGTACTGGCTACTGTGGCCTCTGCAAACATGGTTTCTTCTCCGAGAATTCTCTTGTTATCGTGATTTTGTTGCTTTTTTCCAGTATTTTTATGACTCCTTGTTGATTTGACGTCTGGCATTCTCAGTTTTAAAAGTTTTAATTTTGGATGTATCAATACGATGCCTTATTTTCTCAGCCGAACAATCGGAGCTCACCACTTTGTCTCTATTTTGTTTTTTTTTCCATACAGTCCAGACAAGAAACCCGTAAATAACTATCATTAAAATTTTTGTCAAAACAGTTTCTTTTTTGATCCAAACATTTGTCCAAATCAGAAAATGTAGAAAGATGTATTTCTGTTTAAAGTTTCTCCAACATCTCTGATCTCAGAGACTCTCAGGAGATCAACTGAAAAGATTTGATCACACATGATGATCCAAGAGAGTCTGATCAGAGAGATCAAGAACTGAACCAGAACTCAAGTCATTCATCTGAAAACTATTGATCATCTGAACGATTATCCAGACTCTTTTAACTCTGACAAACACTTACTGTTCCACTGCTAAACTGATCGACTTGAAGTCAGGATTTTGATGCTTTGAGTCGTCACTCCTGTTGGACACACAGCTGGATCCAGATTTCTGTTGGATCCTGATGGAAATACATTTGTTTCATTAAAAACTACTTTAATTTGTTTTGGAGGCTCAGATTATTTTTCATGTTTGAACTATTGAACTCAGATCATGAACAGACTGATCTGCAGTGAAATACTAAGTTAAAACTGTACTGACAACTGTGACACTGCACAAGTTTATTTCAGTTACATTTATAGCGTGTTTTTGAAAAACACTTACTGTTCCGCTCCTGAAGGGAGGTCGTCGAGTAAATGAGAAAAAAACATTGGTTTCACACTTCCGAAGTACCCCCGGCTGGATCCAGATCCAGATCCAGATCCAGGTCGGTTCCTGTGAAGAATGGCGGTTGCTGGTGTGAGTGCTGAGCTCTGACATGGAGAAGAGTCATTGACAGTTAGAGATGTTCATCTCACCTCTGAGCTTTGCTCTGGCTCTCATCTTCCCCACACAGAGTGCTTTTAGAGGGAAGGGCTTCCTCCTGTTTGTAATCACACTGATCCATGCTGCTGGATTCACTGGATCCACTGGATCAGCTCACACACACCTTCCTCCAGCCTTCATCTGCAGAGGAAACCCTCATCATCATCAGCTCTGATCCTCCTTCACTAACAGATCAGCTGCTCCTCCACTGATGGGCTCTTCTCTTGTGTTTCCTCTCAGGTTCAGGTGAATGCAGTCAGACAGCAGTGTGGGACAGAGGAAGCTGCTGAACATCAGCTGCTGAACATCACTTCTGCTCTCCCTCCACCAGATGGAGACATGGAGCTGCAGCAGCAAACACTCCATGATGGAGCAACATTTCACTCATTCACTCACTTTGACAAACAAACAACAAACTTTCTGTTTCTACTAAGGATGCAACGATACAGTTTGCTCACGGTTCGATACGTATTGAACAAAAAAAAAAGAAAAAACTCAAATCCTACTATTCCACATATTATGTTGTTATGAGGTTTCTAGGTGGCCTAGCGGTTAAACTCCCACGCTCACAATCAAGAGGTTACCGGTTCGAATTGCCCCTAGGTGTGAATGTGAGGGTGAATGTGTGTGTGATTGAGGCCCTGCGACAGACTGGTGACCTGTCCAGGGTGTACCCCGCCTTCACCCTTCAGTAGCAGGGTTAGGCTCCGGCACCCCCGCGACCCCGAAAGGGACAAAGCGGTCAGGAAAATGGATGGATGGATGGATGTTGTTATGAAACATCATAAAGAAGTCAGACTTTTTTCAAGTGCACAGCTCTTGGCACTTATTGCAGAATTCCAAATAGAACTCTTGTAAACTTGTAAAGATTGTAACTTGTATAAGATTTTAATCAAATGTAAAAGTGCCTCAGTCCTCAATTCTTGTAAACATGAAAATAATAAACTTCAACAATCTAAGCTGTGCTCTTAAGTCTTGACATTCTGCAGTACTTTACTCTTGGTGCCAGTGTGAGGACCGTCATATAAAGAACATTTACAGAGAGATAGCTGTTGGTTGCCCGGAAAGTCCAGATGTATGAGGAAAGTTGTGCGTTTTTACTAAGTCGTCTTCAATCTTTTTGTGCACTTGTTCATAAAGCGCAGGTATATATAGCTTTCTGTAAAATATGGATGTGCTGGTACACTATATTGTTGGTCAACTGTTTTTATTAAATTACATAAGCCCTCATTATCAACCACTGAAAAAAGACTGCAGAGATTTATCAATAAACACTCTAATGGTGTCAGAGATTTTCTTGTGTTTATTTGAGATAAGACTATTAGTATTTTGAAATATATCTGGGATGTTTTGATCTGTTATCTATTTAGTTGTTGACTTTCAGACGGTGACAGGTCTGAGTGATGACGTCAGAGATGGGCGGCCATATTGAACGTGTTTTCCACACATTGCCACACCTGAGGCAGCAGAGCAGCCACACCTGAGGCAGCAGAGCAGCCACACCTGAGGCAGCAGAGCAGCCACACCTGGCTCAGCA
>NW_023416882.1:130166-133661 GCF_002922805.2 Oryzias melastigma | reverse complement strand
TGACCAATAGAGCGCCGCGCAGCGGCGCGCTCTCCGCTCCGCGCCGCTGCGCGGCGCTATCGCGTCCTGTGTGACTCCGGCGTGAGGCTCCTCACAGTGTCGGTTGTTCTGTACTGTTAAACAAATGGTGGTCAAAATATTGATACCAGCTGATCTACATGGCTTGTGTTTGCGCTTCTACCTCCAATCACTTGGGGTCGAGCAATGTATGGGGCACAAGTGATCTCTGGATACAAACGTGCCAGTCATCTGCCTGGTTCTGCTCCCATCCAAATCTTTACAATATATTTCCCTCCAACATTTTTTATTATTTTCAAACATTTTTGAAAAAGCGCCAATTAGCCGCAAGGGAGTGCTTAAAGAGCCGCATGCGGCTCCGGAGCCGCAGGTTGCCCGACCCCAGGTGTAATGTGTCACTACACTCCTTGAGTTATCATTATCCCATCACTACTGTGGGGAAAGTTTGAACTAAATCACTTTGATTTCTAACTTTATTTAACGCTTCATGTGGAGTTTTTTTTTTTTGTTGTTTTATATATTTATTATGTTCCCCACATAAGACAAGACAAACAATTCAAACAATAACCACCCCCTCCCACCTCCCTGCCCCCATTCTGCTGCCAACAATTATACCAGCCGGGAGATTTGTGGGGATTTAAAGCTTTTATTGCTTCTAAGACTTCATGCTGCTGTATAGGTGCATCTAAGACTGAAACTTCATAAGAACTCAAGGTTGTCATTGGTAAATTTTGAAAGAATTCACAAAGAAGGTTGGAGTGAGAGGAATCAGAGTTATACAGGTTTTTATAATAGAGTTGAAAGGCGTCATTTATTCCCTGCTGGTCAGTTATTAATGTACTATCCTGTGCCGTTACCCCATTAATCACTTGCTTGGCCCGTGCCCCTTTCAGTTGTCTTGCTAGTATCTCACCTGTCTTATCTCCGTGTTCATAAATATTACTTCGGTTTCTTAGTAGTAGATATTCAATGAAATGTGATGTAAGCCTGTCATATTCAGCACCAAGTGTTAAACGTTCTTTATACAAGTCCTGAGTGGGATTTTGAGAGTGTCTACAGTCTATGTCAGCTATTTGTCTTTCCAGATCCTTCTGTCTTGATAATGAATCACGTTTCTTTTTGGTTGAGAAAAATATGATTTGGCCTCTAAGGTAAGCTTTGAGAGCTTCCCAAAAAGATGCCATAGAGACATCAGGTGTCAGGTTAAATTCCAGAAACTGAGAGATTTGGTCTAAAATATAATCAACAAAATTTTCATCATTTAGCAGAAGTGAGTTAAATCTCCACTGCCTTCTAGGAGGAGAAAAGTCGGGTATATTTAGTTTCAGTATAAGAGGTGCATGGTCTGATATAACGATGGACTGATAGTCACACGACTGGACATTCTGCGTAAGCTTGTTATCTGTAAAAAAAATAATCAATCCTCATATATGACTGATGCACGTTTGAGAAAAAAGAGTATTGTCTAGTTTGTGGGTGTAAAAAGCGCCAAATATCTGATATACCATAGGTAGAGAGGAATGACTGTAAGTGAGAGGCAGATTTGGACATGATATAGCCTGGTTTTGGCGATGACCTATCCATCCCGGGATCCATGCACAGATTAAAATCCCCTCCCATAAAAAGCATTTGAGAATTTGACCCTAACCCTAACCCCCTTTTAGTAGTCTTCATAGATCCGGAAAGACTTGTCGCGGTAATTCACCTCCTTTGTTGGTAGCAGTAAAAGCACAGAATGACAGTGCGTGGCCTCTCTCCGGGAGCCGGTCTGGGAGCCAAGCTCCGATGAGCATGATCCAGCTCCGGGGGTGTGGGGAACATGTTTCGACCGAATACTTCTTGGAGTAGTTGTGCGAAAACGTAGAGGGATGGGGACCTTCGATTCCTTCTGGTAGCCCAACCAAACGCACATTAACTCGTCTGTTGCGCCCCTCCATGTCCGTTAGCTTAGCCTTTAGCTTGTTGTTGGAAGCTTGTAACTTCTCGCATGTTGCTTCCAGTTTCGCGACACGCTCATTCATTGTTAAATCAAATCAAACTTTATTTATAAAAGCGCCTTTCATACTCAAGAGTAACCCAAAGCGCATGTGTCGTCATTCTCTTCGAGTGATGACAATCGCACACCGTGGCAATCCAGTTCTTTCTGTAGAACATCCAGTTTGTTATTGACTTTGTCAAAAAAAGTCGACTTTAGCTCGGCCATCAACGCCATCCGATGCTCCGCTAGCAGTGCTGACATGTCCGCTTTGCTAACGGCTGCAGACATAGCTGTTTCCAAATCCAAACATTTCTCTGTGTTTTTAGCGGATTTGGGTGGCATGATTGGTTTGAATGATTAAGTAAAGGGAAAAATTAGACTCCAAGGGTACAGTCACATCAGGCTTTCAACTGAAAGGTGCAACTTGAATGGGTAAATGTAGCATTAGACAGAGAAACGCGTGGCTATGCCATGGTGGTCCCAAGCCGGAAGTCCATGAAAGTGGAAGTCATGTGGAGTTTCTTACTCCAACTAGCCTCAGCAACGCCTGCTGCTTACCTCATCTCGGCAGTCCTCGAGAGACTGAGGAGAATGCCGCAAAGAAACAGGAAGTAGCTGCGTCCTTCAAAATAAAAGCCTCCACCTAGAACCTTTGCAAATAGGTGCAAATAGAAACACTGAGATGAATATAAAAAGCTGAAGGAATAGTCCATGATTGAGTCCTTCAGGTTGATCATAAAGATGATGATGTCTAAAGAAAGACTGAAGATGATCATAAATGAAGGAGTTGTAGATGAATGAGTGGTGGAAACGTGGATTTACAGAATCTCAGAGAAAAAGCAACATTCTGCTTGTAGAAAAAATCCTGGATGATGTGAACTTGGTCCCTCTGTTCCTTTTGAAGCTGCATTAAGTTCTCTGGTGTTTTTGAAGGAGAAGAGTGTTAAAGTCAATCATCTGCAGCATTGGAGCCATGGATTCAACCTGAACTGAACCGAAAGGCTTCTTCTCTCCATCAGATGGACCTGAAGTGAACTGAAGAGTTGTTGTAAAAGAACCTCCACACCCTGAACAGACTTACAAAGAAAGAAAAGATTTCTTCATTTGTGTTTCTTTGGACCTGCTGGAACATGGACCACTACCAAAGATGGATCCTACCTGTGGCGGTGAGGAGATCCAAACCACTGCATCATGGGATTTGACTGCACATGTCCGTCAGTGTGGAACTGGGTTTTTAGTGGATTTGTTTGTGGAGAGGACATTTTCTGAAGCAAACTTTGAAATCATAGAAAAAGGAGCCAAAGTCATCAGTAAAGTAACCCTTCATACTCGAATCCTATTGGTTTGAAATGGATTTAGTTTGAGCTGAAACTTGTTCAGTTTTAGCTAATATGTGTATTTTACCTGCAGAGAACCAACAAACAGCAGAAAGCCACACTGTAGGAAAGACTCCACACTTCTGACTGATGTTCACATCCACTTTATTCTTCACAGGAAAG
>NW_023416882.1:120717-130104 GCF_002922805.2 Oryzias melastigma | reverse complement strand
TGCTTATAAGCAAATTATAAGCATCTTACTAATGCTTATTAATATCTTATTGATACTTAACAAGCACACCTTAATATAAAGCGTTACCGGAAAATCTTTTCTTCACAAAATAGTTATTTATTAACATGACTCAACAACATATAAACAGTGATTATTTTATATTAATAAACAATATTGAAATGTTCACAAATCACAAAAAAGTGTTAGAACTAGAGATGCATTGAAATAATTCCAGTGTTGTCATGGCAACACAGACAGACAACATTGTCTTAGCATAACTCAAACCACAATGGTTCACTTAAACACTTTTAAACAATACAATAAAAGTACAAAAAGTTACAATATAAATGTAACCAACAAAAATTGAACTTGATCGAAATGTCTTTACAATTTTAATCTTATATATTTAATAATTCAAAACAACACATTTATATCTACATGCGTATCTTAAAAAATTATAGTTTAAAAGTTTATTACTTTTGTCAATCAATACAATAAGTGAAACTCATGATGTATAGAATTATTTACTTATTCTTTTATCTTCAGCAAAGTGATCATAGTGGCGGATAGAAAACCTAAAAATAGAAAATGAGAATGTTCTATCAGAAGAATGTTTTCAGCACATGTTAGATTCAGAAAACTGTTCTTTTCTCTGTATTCAATAATCACTTGTTCCTCCTTTTCATTGAATGACTGCATCAATGTGGTATGGAGGCCATCAGCCTGCGGCTCTGTTTACATGTCATGAAAGCTCAGGTTGATTTGATAGCTGACTTCAGCTCATCTTCATTGTTGGCTCTGCTGTCTCATCTTCCTCTTTAAAAACACTTCATAGATTTTTATTGGGTTCATGTCAGGGAATTTGCTGGTTGATCAAACACAGAAACAGATGTTTAGGGAGAAGCAGTTTTAGGTACCTTTAGTAGAGTGGAAATGATCCAAGTTCTGCTGGAAAATAAAAGCAGAATCTACACACAGCTTGTCAGCAGTGAAGTGTTTTAGAAACCAACTTCATTTTACCAACTGACAGACCATTTTAAGATCTTTATCATGCCATTCTTAAGCCTTTCAGAGAAAACTATATCCATATAGATCAATGTCTCTGCAGATTAGGTGCAAGATGAACCCATCTCTTCTCAGAGTCAATGCTAAAAATGAAATAATTTTGAAGGTGTTTATCCTGGGGCAGTGCTAGCAGTGTAGACACTTCCTGAAAGGGGCCGTCCTTACTTTGTGATGTCAGCTTGTTTTTGTGGGTTAGGAGGGACTGGTGCTCAAAGCACAAATTTTTAGATGATTACTCAGAAATGCGTGACAGGATCAGAAATACTGCTTTTGCATTGTTAATAGTGAGGACTGAACATTATAATACGCTTTTTAAATTTTTATTTTACATGGCCCTTAAAATAAGGGAAAATGTTTTTCACAATACTTAAACCTTCCTAGTTAAAACATTATTGTCTTTTCTTCATGGCTCCCCTACTGTGGGTTTCCCTTACTTAAAAAAAGGCTTCTCTCCTGTATGAGTTCTAATGTGTGATTTGAGATGAGAAGTATTACTAAAACTTCTATCACATTCTTTACACATAAAAGGCTTATTTCCTGTATGAGTTCTCATGTGTATTTTGAGAGAAACTCTATGACTAAAACTTCTATCACATTCTTTACACGAAAAAGGCTTCTCGCCTGTATGAGTTCTCATGTGTGTTTTGAGACTAAATGTTCGACTAAAACTTCTATCACATTCTTTACACTTAAAAGGCTTCTCTCCTGTATGAGTTCTAATGTGTCTATTGAGATCAACTGTTTGACTAAAACTTCTATCACATTCTTTACACGAAAAAGGCTTCTCTCCTGTATGAGTTCTAATGTGTGATTTGAGACTGTCTTGAATCCTAAAAGTTTGGTCACATTCTTTACACAAAAAAGGCTTCTCTCCTGTATGAATACTCATGTGTCTATTGAGATTAGATTTTTGACTAAAACTTTTATCACATTCTCTACACATAAAAGGCTTCCCCCCTGTGTGAATTCTCATGTGTCTCTTAAGTTTATATGCATAACTGAAACTTTTGTCACATTCTTTAAAGACATAAGGTCTTTCATCAGACTTAGTTCTCATGTGGACAGACACATCGTGTGGAATTCTTGTTCTTTTATCAGACTTTGTAGAGGAACGTCTGTTTTCCTTTAGGGATTGTTTGTATTTCTTCACCAAAGTTGTCATCTTGAACTTTTTACTAACATCAGAGTCGCATTGACTTTCTGACATGTGAGAGCTGACCACACTTTGGACATGACTTCTGTCTCTTTTCTTCCTCTGATCTCTGTTCTGTGGCTCTGTCTCTTCATCTGAAGTTGATGTTGATTCTTCGTGATGGTTTCCTTCTTCATCCTGACTATCAGTTCCATTAAAGCTCTGCTGATTGTTTCCATCTGCTTCACTGTTCTCATGTTCCTCCAAAGTAGGAATCTCCATCAATGTATAAGTGTCCTTAATCTGTATAGTTTGGGGTTCCTCCTGCTCCTCTTCAATCTGTGGGGATTCTGGATACTCTTGTTTCTCTTCAATATGTTGAGGTTCTGGTTCCTCTTGCTCCATTTCAATCTGTAGAAGTTTTGTTTCCTTCAGTTCTTCTTTAATCTGTGGAGATTCTGGATTCTCCTGGTCCACTCTTAAGTTCCTCTGCTGGTTGCAGAGATCCTCCTCAGTCAGCAAATACCAGGGTTTGACTGCAGGGACACAAACATAAGAAATAGTCATTTTAAATGACTTTTTGTCAAACACCAGTCAATCCATCAATCAACTAGGGCTGCCACAATTATTCTGATATTCAAATAATCACTGATTGTTTTTTTCAATTAGCTGAGTAATCGGGTCATGCATAAACTGGATGTAAAACACACATTAAACTTAAGGTGTTTAAGCTATATGCTAAGTAAAAATAAAGACAAGACGTGGTTTAGTTAGCTAAACCAGTGTTTTCAACCTTTTTGAGCCAAGGTGCACTTTTTCCATGAAAAAAATCCTGCGGCACACTAGCATTAAAAAGGTAAAAAAAAATGTTAGTCTGTATTAATGTACAGTCCCTCCACAATCTAGTGTACATTTTTTTTAATAATCAGGAAGCATCATTGCAACGCAGAGGTGTTGTCACTTTAACCCAGTGTTTCTCAATCTCAATTCTCTTACACCCCCATGAACAATAATATTATTATTCCAAACTATCCAGTGTTAAATCAGGGCCGTTTGGATGAACACAGAGCTGATACCATAGTGATGGTAAATGTTTTAGATATGTGAAAATGGGTAATTTCCCGCGGCGCACCAGACCATCTCTCACGGCACACTAGTGCGCCGAGGCACACTGGTTGAAAAACACTGAGCTAAACCTTTAATGAATCATACAGCTTTTCTCCTTCATTTGTTTCTGGAATAAGAAAAAAGACTTTAATCAGCTGAGGTTGGCAATCAGGATCAACAGGAAAAACAAAATATAAGCCTACAATTCATTTGTATTTCTATTTCTATTTTTAAAACCAAAACATTAAAGATGCACCAAAGAGAAAAGTGAACATTTTTGGCCGAACGTCAAATAGTGACCAACTCTCAATGACAATGTTGAGTTTTTCAAAAAACATTGTAGTAATAGACTAGAATCAATTGTACAAATTTGTTTTCAAATAAAACAAATGTTTATTTTATATTTTATCATTCAAGGCTTTCCAATAAGTGTTTCAGTTCATTTCATAAGGCTAGGCCTTGAAACAACACATTGATTCTAGCAGATTGTTATGTATGTATGTAATGCACATGTCTCAAAGTCAAGGCCCGGGGGTAATTCTATTCGGTCCTTCAGATCATTGTAGTGTTATTAATGGCCCGATGTTATCTTGCGCTCATTTCTAGTTTGTGTAATTGTGACCAAAATATTTTTATGGAGAGTTAAAAATTGAAAGGTATTTATAAGTTGATTAATCGACATATACCTATACTTGTATAGCGTTTTTCTACCTTCCTTCAAAGGCCCAAAGCGCTTTACAGTCACAGACCCTTTCACACACACATTCACACACTGATAGTGACTCTGCTGCTGAACACAGACGCCAACCTTCCACCAGAGGCAATGTTGGGTTCAGTGTCTTGCCCAAGGACAGTCCGAGATATGGGCGGGAATCAAACCTGAAATCCTCCAATCAGGAGTCCACCGCCCTACCTCTGCACCACGGTTGCCTGAATTCCAATTCTGAAATAGTATTCCTGCCTTTTTATTATTCATTAGGGATCCAACAATATTTAACATAAAACCAAACCGTTCGATACGCGTTTCACGGTTTGGTACAGCATTTGTCACGATACACATTTTATTTATCCAGTACCATAGTGAGCTGCCTTTATCATGTCTGTGTATTCATGTCTTCATTGCTAAGTCTGTTTGCTCCAGGTCTGCTCCTACCCTCCCCCGCCCTGCCAGAAACTACTTCTCCTGGGAGGCGTAGCCCAAATGCTAAAAACAGTAGCGTTTTAGCTAACCGCCCAAACAACCACGACAGTCATAGCACGTTGTGGCCGCCATGTCCTCCGTTCTGGCGGCCTCTTTCAGTGGGGAGTCTATAAAAAATGCAGGTAGAGCAGAATTTGTACTTTTGCGCGTTTTCGAGGACTTTTCATGTCGTGACTGCTTAGGTGAGTGAGCAGCTCCCGGCTTGTTTTTGAAGATACGCCACCAACGCTGAAACCTGCAGTGTGAAGTGATCTAGGTTTTGCCATCAAATATGATGATCTGGGAGCGAAATGTGTCACAGAAAGTACAATGTCTGCAAGATTTGCCTCATCTCTATATCGTCCAATGTAGGAATAAACGTCCAACAAGAACGCCCACCTCTGACGTCATCACCCAGACCTGTCACCATCTAAAAGTCAACAACTAAGCAGATAACACAATCAAAACATCCCAGATATATTTCAAAGGACTTGCAGTATTACCTCAGATAAACACAAGAAAATATCTGATGTCATCAGAGGGTTTATTGCTAAATCTCTGCAGTCTCTTTTCAGTGGTTGATAATGAGGGATTTTGTCATTTAATGAAAACAGATGACCCACAATATCTGTACCAGCACAAGAGCGCAAGGAGACTGAAGACGACTTGGTAAAAACACAACTTTCCACATACAGCTGGACTTCCCGGGTAACAAAGAGCTAAATCTCTGTAAATGTGCATTACATGACAGCCCTCACCTCACACTGGTAAATAGAGAGCAGTAGTGCAGAATGTCAAGCCTTAAGAGCACAGCTTAGATTGTTGGAGTTTATTATATTCATGTTTACAAGTACTGAGGACTGAGGCGCTTTTACATTTGATCAAATTGTGTACAGTTGTAATGTTTGCCAATTTACAAGAGTTCTAGTTGTGATTCTGTAATAAGTGCCAAAAGCTGTACACTTGAAAAAAATTGATTTTTTTTGTAATATTGTTTATTTTGTATCGGTTTGCAAAATAAATCATGATCTGTTGAAAAGTAGGATTTCATTTGTGTTTTTTTTTTGTTCAACACGTATTGAACTATGACCCTTGTATCGAGGTATGTATTGAACCGTGAACAAACTGTATCGTTGCATCCCTATTATTCATATTTATGTTAAAAAGTTATAGTTTGAAGTTTTTTTAATTGGTATTCTTTTAGCTTTTTGAACTATTTTGGCATTTACTGAGATTTTTAAGGCTATTTTGCAGGTTAGCTAATAATTCAGCTAGCTGTTTTGGCTAACTTAGGCTTTTTTCGTTTGTTTTTAGGTTGTTTTGGAGTTTAGCTAATATTTCAGCTACATGCTAGCTGTTTTGGCAAATTTAGGCTTTTCGTTTCAAAGGGGTCCTAACGTGAAAATTCTACTTTCTGAGGTTTAAATGCATTTTACTGTTCAATCCTCACTATAAAGAACACCAAAACGGTATTTTGATGATGTAAGCTCTGCCCCCCGGCTAACACAACACTGAATTTATCCCTTTATCAGCAAGGAAAAACGTTCATTTTAGATGCAGAATACCGTATATCTTCCAGTTGTTTCCCGTCTTTAATAAATTCCAGCTCAAATAGGTGTTTGTTACTTTGTCCGCGGCGCTACCTTAAGACATAACCCGCCCCATAAACCACAACACTTGAGATATCTTAAAACTGTTTTACAGACAAAGCACCAACAACTGCGTCTTTGTCAAACTCTAAATAAAGTCCATAATAAATCTGAACATTAATCTGAGGACACTGGATGCAGCACTAAACAGCCTCTCACTGTCTATGCTTGAACTCAGAGCCGACAAATACTTTAGAATGGAAACAACATTGGAGGTTCAGTTCATTGTTATCAAAGACATAAAAGAAATACAGAAAATAATAAACCAATCATTTTCTCTGAATATCATCATTTGTACACTTTGATTTGAAACAGGGCCTTCTTGCTGTGAGGCAAGAGCGCTAACCACTGCGCCACCGTGCAGCCCTTAGCTTTAAACTTGGAGTGTTTCTAAAGCTTCAAAACATATAGCTTAAACACTTTTGGCTTCAAACTTTAAGTGTTTAAGCTATATGCTAACTAAAAATAAAGACAACAGTTAAAACGATCCCTCAACCACATGTCAGGTGAGCTGGAAAAATTAACCTCTCATTGGAAGAAATAAAGGCACTAAAGACACTGCTAATAGAAAAAGATAAACAGATATTTGTACTTGAGCAAAAAATGCAGGACATGGAACAGTACATAAGAAGAGAGAATTTGGTAATAACTGGACTGGAAACGAAATACAAAAATTATGCTGCAGCCACAGCTAATCAGGGCTCAACAGAAGAGGCCTCTGCTGCGGATCTGGAGTCACTTGAACAGCAAATTGTAAGCTTCTTACAGAGTAAAAGCATAAAAATTGAAAAAGAACATATCTCAATTTGTCACGCATTTCCTAAAAAGAAATAAACCCACCAATCATTGTCAGGTTCATTAGAAGAAAACAGAGAAACAGGGCACTAATGCAAGCAAGAAAACTGAAATGGATTAGATTTATCTGCGCTTTTCAGGACACTCAAAGCGCTTACATTGTGTATCCATTATTCATTCACACCTCATTCATACTTGGTGATGGTAAGCTACTACTGTAGCCACAGCTGCCCTGGGGCAGGCTGACAGAGGCGTGGCTGCCAGTACGCGCCTACGGCCCCTCTGACCATCACCGGAACATTCATACGCATTCACACACCGCATTCACACACCAGTGGAGCCACTGGAGGCAAGTTGGGATTAGTGCCTTGCCCAGGGACACAACGACACTTGGCTGGCGGGAGCCGGAATCGAACCACCTATCCTTCGATCATTGGCTGACCCGCTCTACCGCCTGAGCCACTGTCGCCCTAAGGTACTAAGGTATACATAAATGAACATTTAACAAAAAAGAACGGGGCTGTCGCCAGAGATGCTAGAATGTTGAGAAAACAAAAGAAAATCTATGCTACATGGACCAGAAATGGAAACGTCTGGATTAAAGAAAAAGAAGGGTCACAGCCAAAATCACAGGATAGATAAAGGAACTAGAAAAATGTGACAAATCTTGACCTGCTTATACAAAGACTACAATAACATCAATTAAATATATTTGTCAGTGTGTAGAAATCTATACATATGTATTTTTTAGTTTTGCTTTTTCTAAAGAGAAATCAATGCTAACATATGGATACATTATCAAAGTCACAGGATGAATTAGAATTTAAAACATAAAACCCTGGGAAAGAAATAGATAACAACCTATCGGTAGTTTTAGGTAATGACTGTAAATATTACAGTGAACAGGAATTAAATGATGATGTCATTACTGTTGACAGATTATCAATCACCCATTTTAATATTAGAAGTTTGAATCTTTACAAAATAACTACTCATAGCTCAACAATCATCGACAATATATTTACTAATGCTTTTGAAGGTCTGGGTGAATGTGGGATTTTAATGACTGACATCAGTGACCATCTACCAGTATTTGAAGTATATAATCATGTAAACACTAAATTCAAAACTGAAGTAGTAAAACAAGTAAGGGATCGTTCACAAAACGCCAAATAGGCATTAAAAAAGACCTAAAAGACCAAAACTGGGATAAAGTATACGCAAGTGATGTAAATATGGCATACAAATCCTGTACCGAAATATTAACAAGACTAAGAAAGAAATTGTAAATTAAAGAGACAAATAATAAAGAGGGCCAAAAATAAACCATGGATGATGAAAGGCCTGAACAATGCCTGCAATAAGAAAACTAATTTGTACAAAATATTTATAAAAAAGGACACAAGAATCTGAAAAGAAATACAAAACATATAAAAAAACTGGTCTCCATATTAGGAAAGCAAAAAAAAAAGACTACTACAGCAATGCTAGACTTAAATAGAAATAATATGAAAGCAATGTGGGGCATAATAAATAGTGTGGTCAAAAAGGATAAAATAGAACCACCCTTTACTAATTATTGTATTCAAGAAACATCAGAAATAAATAAAATAGCAGGTGAGTTTAATACGTTTTAGGTAAGGTAGGACCAGATCTAGCAAACAAGTGGAACCAAACATATTTTTAACAACTACAGACCAATATCTTTACTTTCTCAGTTCTCAAAAATCCTTGAAAAATTATTTGTTACCAGACTGGATGAATTCATTGAGAAAGAAAACGTACTGGACAATAGCTAATATGGGTTTAGACCCAAGAAATCAACAACTATGGTGTTAATGCAACCAACAGAAGAAATAGCCTCTGCAACTGACAACAAATCAAATTCAGTTGCCGTCTTCATTGATCTAAAAAAAGCCTTTGACACGACTGACCATAAAACTCTTTTAAGGAAACTTGGTTCATATGGCATCAGACGATTGGCTCTTTAATGGGTTTCTAGTTACCTATGTAACGATCAGCTATTTCCTGTAGAGTTCATTACTTTTCAAGGGTTCCCGGATTATTAAAAATGATATATATATATATAACACAGATGTTTTCTTTTGTTTTTCAAATTCTTTTATATATGTATATGAGAAAAGAAAACACCTCAAACAAGACTCAGTGAGATGAAACAATCTCAAAGCAATGCGACAACTTCCCCACAGAGGATTAGTTTTACAGTCCATCAGGATGTTTTGTATCGCAGGGTTCCCTTGCAGGACCAAGGAGAAAAGTTTCAACTCGTAGTGCCTCAATCTCTGGTCCAAGAGTTTCTTGGGTATTTCCATGATAACCCTTTAGGGCAGGGGTCTCAAACTCGCCATCTGCGGCCCGCGGGCCATCTGCGACCCGCAGGATGATGATTTGCGGCCCCCGTCTTCATATGAAAGATTACTGTTAGTGCGGCCCGCAAG
>NW_023416882.1:116491-119688 GCF_002922805.2 Oryzias melastigma | reverse complement strand
TACAGACATTTGAAACTGAACACAAATAATTAGTTTTCTCTAGTCAGTCAGTCAATATGTGGTTTCTTCAGTTGTCTGTATCTGCTGTGTGGTCATTATTATTATTTTATTTATCTACTACTAATTTATTTGTTTTTTTTATTCATCTTTTAATGTACATGGTAAAAAACAAGAAAGCAACAACAGAAAATTCTATATAAATTATAAATAAATACATTACACCACTATAATGTAGTTCGAAATGGAGTTGGAAGAAGTTTAAAAAACTTTTTAATCCTACCCCCTAGCAATATATCTTAAATTTAATCTTCAATATAAACTATTTCAGAAACAGACATTAACTACCCTTATTTTTTTATATATATAAATCAACACGGACAAAGATCTGTACACGTCGTTCATTATTTATTCATTATTTTGTGTTAAAAATAAAGATATTTAAGAACACTGGAATGTTTTCTATGCGATTTTCTTGTGAAAATCCTGATGCGGCCCAGCCTCAACTAGTCTCCGCCTCCAGTGGCCCCCGGCTGATTTGAGTTTGAGACCCCTGCTTTAGGGGGACATCTGGGGCGTCTGAAAACCCTCCTGAAGATTCTAGAGGTGGCCTGGTGGCCAAGTGTACGCAAAGATGTGTGGGAGCACACGAAGAAATGTGTGGCTTGTCAAAAATACAAACCTACTAACTCCTAGCCCTCAGGTTTGCTTCAAAACATCACAGTCACCAAACCCGGGGAGATGCTAGGAATCGATTTCATGGGGCCCTTCCCTAGAAGCAAGAAGTCAAACATATTTCTTCTGGTGGTGGTTGACTACTATACAAAGTGGGTTGAGTTGTTCCCCTTAAGAGACAGTAAAACACCACGAGTTATAAAAATTCTGATTGAAGAAATATTCACAAGGTGGGGGGTTCCTCAGTATCTGGTGTCTGACAGAGGTCCACAGTTTACTAGTAGTCTACTTACAGATCTCTGTAAAACATGGGGGGTTGTGCAGAAGTTGACTACTAGTTATCATCTTCAAACCAATCTCACTGAACGTGTGAATAGGACCCTAAAGACGATGATTTCCTCCTTTGTTGGCCAACATCACCAAACTTGGGATCAGTGGATAGCTGAGTTCCGTTTTGCAATTAACACCGCCCAACAAGAAACAACAGGAAAGACCCCAGCAGAGTTGGCTCTGGGCCGTAATCTATATGGCCCTCTGCAAAGACTGATTCACAAGCCTCCATCTCCTCAACAACAAGCAACATACAATCTGGTTGATAGACAACAACAAATGGCAGAGGAGGTTAAACGGAGAGTGGGTGTGCACCAGGCCAGAAACGCTAAGTATTATAATACCCGTAGAAAAGATGCGCACTTTCTGCCGGGAGACTTAGTCTGGGTCAGGTCGCATCCTCTTTCTAAAGCCACTGATAAGTTTTCAGCTAAGTTAGCGCCTAAGTGGGAAGGTCCAGGAAAAATAGCAAAGAAATTGGGGCCTGTAAATTACAGAGTTATTTGGGGAAGCCCACACAAAAGAGAAGATACTGTTAATGTGGTAAATCTCAAAACCTTTCATGGTGTTTACCCCTAGACGCCGTTGGCCAAAGGAGGGGGTATATGTAGCCACAAAAGTATTAAAACACATAAGTTGACATTATGATGAATTCTGTGTCAAATTTATTTTCTTCCCATATAATTGTAAAGTCCTGTTTATTCTCCATGTTATCCACAAATACACTGTATCTGTAAATGTAAATGTTTTGTTTATTATTTTGTATCAATGACACGTCAGCTGTAGGTCATGTGACTGACTTGATAAATAGGAGCAAAGGAGAGAGGAGGGGGCCCCTCCTGCCAAAGTGCGCACTTCAGAAAGTCTACGTGGGACCTGAAGAAAAACAGAAGAGAAGCGCATCTACCTTCCGACGCATCAAGTTTCGTTTTGGATTTAAGTTTCACTTTCGGTTTGGATCCGCTTGGACAAACGACTTTTGGGTGAGAGGATTCCTTTGTTACGTTTGGATTTCGTTTCGTTGAGGTTGCAAACATACCGGGAGTGGGAGTGACCGTGAACTATGAAAGAAAGACGCACAGCACGGACTTTTACGGGACATTTAGGAAAATGAACTGTCTTTAATGACTGAGAATTTATGAACCTTTTTGGGCTTTTGTTGGAGGTGTTTTCTTTTCTCATATACATATATAAAAGAATTTGACAAGCGAAAGATAACATCTGTGTGATATATATATCATTTTTGATTATCCGGGAACCCTTGAAAAGTAATGAACTCTACAGGAAATAGATGATCGTTACACCTAGATAAGAGGCAACAATAGATACAAATAAATGACTCAAATCTAGTTTATGCAATATAAAGTGCGGGGTACCTCAAGGTTCAGTCTTGAGTCCAAAATTATTTATCATTTCCATAAATGACATTACCAGCACATCCAAATGATTAAAATGTATATTATTTGCAGATGACAAAACTTTTTTTTATGAAGGAACACATTTAGTTGATGTTATTAAGGTGATACAAGCAGAATTAGAAAAGATAAAAGTATTGTTTGATGTGAATAAATTATCTTTAAACTGTGAAAAATCCTACTTTATGTTATTCAGTAATAAAATAAAAACTGTAATGTTTCTGTAAACATACCAGCATAAAAAGGGTCAATGAAATCAAGTTTTTGGGTGTAATAATTGATGACACTTTTTCATGGAAGCCTCATATTGGTATTGTAAAAACAAAAATAGCCAAAGGAATAGTAATTTTACACAAGCTGAAATGGTCCCTAAACCAGAATGCATTACACTTGCTCTATAACTCTCTGATCACTCCACACCTTCATTACTGTGTGGAAATTTGGGGCACCACGAATAAAACTTACCTAACTTCAATCATAACATTACAAAAGAAGGCAATAAGAATCGTCACAGGAAGCAAATACAGAGATCCATCAGGACCACTATTCAATCACCGGAAAATTCTACAGTTTAGTGACATAGTCGGTTAGAATATTCTCAAACTTATGAACAAAGCACACAGGTCATGGTTACCCCTCCATTTACAGGTTAGATCCAATAAAAGACAAAGTAATATCAACTTAAAAGGACATGCAATATTTAGAAAACCAACATTTCAAACAAAAGTGTTGGAGAGATCTGTGTCAGTGTACGGTCCCGACATATGGAATCCACTGGAT
>NW_023416882.1:111352-116261 GCF_002922805.2 Oryzias melastigma | reverse complement strand
TGAACAAAGCACACAGGTCATGGTTACCCCTCCATGTACAGGTTAGATCCAATGAAAGACAAAGTAATATCAACTTAAAAGGACATGCAATATTTAGAAAACCAACATTTCAAACAAAAGTGTTGGAGAGATCTGTGTCAGTGTACGGTCCAGACATATGGAATCCACTGGATGAGGAAATTAAAGATATAAAAACACTCGCAGCCTTTAACAGAGTTATCAAAAGGACATGTTAAGTAAATATTAGAGATAAGTTGTAGAAAAATAAATTCATAAATCTTATGTAGTTAATTCCACTGGACATAGTATGGGTAAATAGAATTAAATGAGGGTTTGTTTAGACAACTGTTTATGTAAATGTGTATGTGTTTTTGTTTATATATACCTGTGTAAAACCTAGCAGGATTTTAATGTTTATTTTTCTTGTTTGATACATTTTGATTTAATTTGGTTGATTTAGTAATAGGGGCAGATAATATAAGTTTTCTTCTTTCTGCTCCTTTTCATTTATTAACTTTTTTATATGTATATAGTATTATTTTGATGTTAAGTATTGTTACTAAATGAAATAATATATAAAAAAGAATAAATTCTTATTCCACACCGATTTCACTGCGTTTAGGTTGTAGAGCGTGGATTATGAAATGTTCACCGCACAGACAGAGAGGTTCTGTAGACACAGATCTGCTGCAGATCTTCTGGTTTATCTCATACAGTCCATTAATGACAGCTGCACACGATCCATTTAAACCAGTCAAACTGCTGCAGGAGAGCTAGCTCTCTGTTAGCGCTAATGTTAGCTTAGCTTAGCTAGACGAAGCTCTCTCTTCAGATGTTCATGCATCTCTGTAGTTCTGCCATGAAACACAAGTTCTGCATATTTTGCACTAGAAATGTTTTTCTTTTATTTTTTTATGTTTCCCACACTTCCAAGCTCTGTTGTTATGGCAACCTTCCCAGAACTTCCTGTGACATCACTACCGACCCGGATTAGCACCACTGCACTGTGTGTCAAAGAGAACGGCAGACCCGGCGTGAGCAACATAGTTTGGAGATAAAAACAAAAGCAAAGAACGATGCGTCGACTAGTAAATTAGTTGTTGACAATCTTGTTGAAGTAGTCGCGACTCATCAACTAATCGTGGCAGCTTTGGTCCACTTTGACTGTAGTTTTCCTTAACCTGATGTAATGCATTCATTCAATTATACCTTTTGTTTTTACAACTTTGATCCACTTAGTCATGTTTTGAAAAGTGCTGCCGTCTAAAGCAGGAGTCTCAAACATACGAGCCTTAATCCGGCCCAGTCATGAAGAGGAAAACATGAGGATGTTGGAGGAAAAACAGAACGTTTCTGGAACATTCCTGTGGCGAGTTAGGATTATTTCAAGAAATAACTGAAATGTGCAATTCTAGATAAACGGGTAGAGATGAACATTCAAAATGGCGGCTAGATGAGAGGGCGGCGGGAATGCCGGAGACGCTCTCCCTAACTGGAAGGTAAAGAGATAGAGGCTCTTCCAGGACTGCATGTTTGGAGAGCTTGAAGTTCAAGGTAGAAGCCGTGTTGAAGTGAACATACCGCTGATCTGCTGATTGTTTCCATCTGCTTCACTGTCAACATGTTCCTCCAAAGCAGGAATCTCCATCAAGGTTTCAGTCTCCTGCTTCAGATCAAGCTGCTCTTCATCCTGACTGATGCAGAGTTCTCCTGGTTCCTCTTTCATCGGGGAAGGTTCTGGATCCTGCAGTTCCTCTAGAGTCTGTGGAGGTTCTGGATTCTCCTGGTCCGCTCTGAAGTTCCTCTGCTGGTTGCAGAGATCCTCTTCAGTCGACCAATGCTGAGGGAGGACTGCAGGGATCCAAGCACAAGAAGGGGGGGGCTTTTAGACGCTATATGTGGTATATACACTAAACTTCATGATGAAGGTAAACAGCAGCAGTTCAGAGTAGTACTGGACGATATGGAAAAAAATTATATCATGAATGTGTGAGTGACTGGGTGTGTGATTGAGGCCCTGCGACAGACTGGCGACCTGTCCAGGGTGTACCCCGCCTTCGCCCTTCAGTAGTCGGGATAGGTTCCGGCACCCCCGCGACCCCGAAAGGGAAGAAGCGGCCAAGAAGATGGATGGATGGATGATGTAAATTATTTTAAATCACAACATAAAAAACAAACTACATTTTTATTTGTTTGTCATAGTAATTGATCAAATGAGGTTATAAACCTGATCAGCTTGTCCTTGAGGTACCGAGGTCTAAAGGAAATGCAGGAGGAGCGAGTCTTTTCTGTCTGTGCTCACAAACTCTGGAACGCTTTGACACTAAATATCAGACGAGCGTCTTCCACATCCATCTTGAAAACTAGACTCGAGACTCATTTTTATAGTCGAGCTTTGACTCACACATGAGATTTTACTCTGATTTTAAATTCAAGTTTCATTTTATGTTTTTACTCTCAGTGCTTTCTTTGATCATGTTCTTATCTTTATGCTGTCCTTTATTTTGTTTTTATTAAATTATTTATTGAATTTGTTCTATTATGTTTTTAGCATTTAATGTTCAGCGCTTTGTTTGGATTTCAAATTGAGCAACAGTGCTTTATAAAAAAGCTGATGATGATTAAATGATATAAACGGTAGAAGAGAAATGTCAGAGAGACACTTTTCTATCACCTATATGATACGTATCATCATATCACCCAGCACTAGTTCAGATCAATGACGTCAGTCAGAGGAGGCAGAGGCACAGCAGAACACAGCTATAAAAGGATCCAGAGAACAGAAATATTCACTGATAAAAATGACTATTAGTGAAAACTTTTTTCTGTGTGGGTTTTTAACATTTCTTAGGTTGAAAACATAAAAGTGTTGAACTTCCTGCTGAAATCCAGGAGAACAGCAGCAGATACACAGACAAACATCTTTTTAGTCGAGCTTTGACATAGTTTTGACATGTCCACATGTTTTCATTGGATTTGATACATTTGACCAAATCCAATCAAATCTGATGAAGAAGAAATGTTGTGAAGATGAAGAAGAAGTGAACATACCTATGTGGTGGAGCTGAAGCTGCGGTTTCCAGCAGATATCCAGCAGTCTGCGCTGACGACAGAGCTCCTGCTCGTACTGGACGATGGTTCCTTCACAGAGTCTGAAGATTTCTTCAGCAGCAGCAGCGAGTCGCTCGCTGATCAACTCTCTCAGAGACTGAAGGGAAGACATGGTTCCTGCAGCTGCAGAAGATCTTCAGCTCCAACACACACCAAAGTCCTCTGAACAGCAGCAGCTCCGATCATCTGCTAGTCTCACAATCACAGCCACGTTGTCTTTACGTTCAACACGTATTCACTCATTTACGACACTTTAGCTAAAGAGGATTGTTCGGAACCGAACAACGTATCGCTACATCTCTGTAGAAACCTCACGAACGTCCCAACGAAACCGCCGTCCTCTCAGCACAAGCTAACGCTGCTAGCATGCTAGCTAGCGCCTCGAGCTGTTTACTTCCGGGTCACGTGAATAAACTTTATTTAATAAGAAACGTAAAACGGCTTCACTTGATCTCAACGTTGTTTGAAATAATTCCATCAAAAACAGTTTTCATTCATGAAAAATTAAATAAAATCTAAATTTAAAGAAAGTTTCAGGAAGACGTTATGAATGTTACTGTGACGTCACCACACTGTAACCTATTAATACTCCGATCATCCTCATAGCAGCTTTGACTAAGACAAGAATTAAAGCTTAAAACTAAAAATAAACACAGCTTTTAGGATCGAAACTTATATCAGTCTTCCTCAACGAAAATTTTTATTTTTAGACTTGGGGAGGAGAATCTTCTGACCACTAACTTTCTGTTCCGGCTGATGATGTCAGGCTGCCATCTTGCTGTCTGCTGCTCAGTCCTCTTTGTGCGCGAGGCGTTAGCTAGCAGCGTTAGCTTGTGTTCAGAGGACGGCGGTGTTTCGTTGGGACGTTCGTGAGGTTTGTGGACAGAAAGGACGATACGTGGTTCGTGTGGAACTCTCCGCATTTGGTCGTAAATGAGTGAATACGTGTTGAACGTAAAGACAACGTGGCTGTGATTGTGAGACTAGCAGATGATCGGAGCTGCTGCTGTTCAGAGGACTTTGGTGTTTGTTGGAGCTGAAGATCTTTTGCAGCTGCAGGAACCATGTCTTCATTTGATCAGAAAGATTCTGTCAGCGAGCAACTTTCTGCTGCTGAAGAAACCTTCGGACTCTGTGAAGGAACCATCGTCCAGAATGAGAATGAGGAGCTCTGTGGTCAGCGCAGACTGCTGGATATCACCTGGAACCCGCAGCTTCAGCTCCACAGCATAGGTATGTTCACTGCAGACAAACATCCATCAACGTCTTTGTTCTCCTCGTCTAAGCTGCTATCTGGATCCAGACTGTGCGGCTGGATCGCTCCAGTATTGATCCCATTTTAGTTTCATCGCTAATGTTAGCTTGTAAGCTAGCAGGAGATTGTGTTAACAGATGGATGATGGGAAGTAGGGGCAGGCTTACCCTGCACTAGCATCAATGAACTTCTGCTGCTTTGTTTAATTTAGTCTAAAAACAGCATCATCACGATGAAAAGAACACAAAGATCAAAAGATGATCAGAGGAACCAAAACACGACTAAATAATGATGAAAGAATATTTTAATGGTTAAAAGAACATGGATAATGTATCCCCCCAAACAGACAGCTTGTACTGCTTCTGCTGCAAGCTGTTCTACCAGTTATGGAGTTTTCTGTATTGTAAACAATGATCATAGATGGTTATTTTTATGGTATAGTTATCTTAGTTTTGTTCCGGGTGGTGTTGTGTGGTTTTGAGTGTCTCTCTTCCTCAAGGGAACCATTAAACTCAGGACCCGCTCTGGTTGAAACTGGAGCTG
>NW_023416882.1:107851-109969 GCF_002922805.2 Oryzias melastigma | reverse complement strand
TTCACACTAGTGTTATCACAAGTAATACTATATATCTAGTTTTTAGTTAGTTTAAAGCCAATGATGGTTAAGATCATTTCTGGCAGCCTCAGTTGATGCTCAATCTGCAGCTCTGATGGGCTGGTGTGAGCTCGGCCTCGCTCTGAGCCTGTACAGGTAAAACATGTGAAAAGCAAGGCGAGCTGCTCAGTGATTGCATGAGCCCTGACTCATGATTCCATAAATCCTGAGTCATGATTCCATAAATCCTGAATCATGATTCCACGAATCCTGAATCATGATTCATTTTGGAGCAAGGTGCTGGTCAGTGATTCAATGAGCCCTGACTCATGATTCCATAAATCCTGACTCATGATTCCATGAATCCTGACTCATGATTCCATGAATCCTGAATCATGATTCCATGGATCCCGTCTCATGATTCATTTTGGAGCGAGGTGCTGCTCAGTGATCCGATGACCCATCAGTCATAATCATAGGATCTTGGTTCAATGAATCAGTCAGAGTTACAAGTCCAGACTCAAACCTGTTCACTCAGAGAGCTGACTCGCGGTTCCTCAAGAAGGGAGGGGTGAGGAACTGGCAGGTACTTTGTCTAAAGTCCAGACAGTTTTGTATGGAAGTTTTGAGTCCTAATTTAAAGCATGGGTCCCCAAACACTATCAGAGGCCCATGATTTTATTTTTCAATCTGACCTCATAGAATGTGACTTTTTATCTACTCTTCTACGGCCTGTGCCTCTATCTGAACCCCCCAGAGCTCTGTCAAATGGGACAGAATCCAGTCTTCTCTTTCTACATTTTTTTTTCTTAAACAGTGCACCCTGTTCTATGGGGTCAAATCAGGATCAGCTTAAAGTGAACAAAACAACAAATTGAAAACTTGAAAAATATATATTGTAACTGGAAAAAAAACTGAAAATTTGAAACCTGAAAAAGTAATACAAAATTTGATTTTAAAAAAAGCAAAAAAATTGTAAAAAATGAAAATGTGAAAAAAAAATGTGAAAAATTGAAATTAAAGTATAAATACAAATTACTGATTAAAAACAAATTATTCTTTAGTGACAGTTACTGTTTTAAATTTTCAACTTTTTTTTTTAATCTTCACTTCCTGTCCTCAGTTTTCAGTTTCAATTCTGTTTTTGAGTTTTCACTGCTGAGCTGAGCCTAATTTTACATGGGGGCGGGGCTTTGAGCTCATTGGCTACCCGAAAATGCATCCCACGAATCCCCAAGAGGTAATGGGAATGAGACGTTTTTTCTGCTGCAGATCGTTTGTTTTTGTGTCCGCCTGCGTCACTCCACTCCAGTCAAACTCATGGAGGGCAGTATCACTACTGTGCAGTTTTACCTCACTAGCATCGCAGTGTACCTTTCACGGTCTCACTGTTTGGTGGACTTTTTTCAGTCGACTTTGCTGTTGAACTTGTCAATAGATCTCTGTGTCGTTTTTCATACAGTCATGCAGCTTGGCAGCTTTACATGAATCTTAGACTTAGTCATAGACTTAAACTTATTTTTTCTTTAAAAGTCAGAGAAAGGTGTAAAAATTTCCATTTGTGTCTGAGTGGAGAAAATGTGTAGTGAGGAGTCATCTGCCTCTCGGTGATGCTGCTGTTCCAGCAGACCACACCGTACAGGATGACTGACACCACAGAGTCGTAGAAGGTCTTCAGGAGTGGCCCTCTCACTCCAAAGGACCGCAGTCTCCTCAGGAGGTAGAGCCTGCTCTGACCCTTCCTGTACAGTGCGTCTGTGTTATGAGTCCAGTCCAGTTTGTTGTAGAGGTGAACACCCAGGTACTTGTAGGAGTCCATATGCTCAATGTCCATTCCCGGGATGATCACCGGTGAAGGGGTAGCAGAGTGTTTGCGGAAATCCACCATCTCCTTGGTTTTCCCTGCGTTGATCAGGAGGTGGTTTAGCTGACACCAGTCCACAAAGTTCTGCGTCAGTTCTCTGTACTCCACGTCGTTGTCGTCCCTGATGAGACCGACGATCGCAGTGTCGTCGGAGAACTTCTGCAGCATGCAGCCGTCCGTGTTGTGTCTGAAGTCAGCCGTGTAGAGGGTGAAGAGGAAGGGGGAAAGGACAGTTCCCTGAGGGACACCTGTGC
>NW_023416882.1:87706-106421 GCF_002922805.2 Oryzias melastigma | reverse complement strand
GGGGCGGAGCTGTCAGAGCAGACTCTTCCTGGAGGGAGCTGTTGGCATAGATCTTACGTCAGCACGTTTCCAACCGCTCATTTTCATGGGTATGGGAGGGGCTGCTGCAGATAGTGCAGGCTTTTAGAGGATTACCCTTAAATGCATGAACGGATCAAACTGCCGCTTTGGGGTTCTTTATAGAGAGGAATTAACAGTAAAACGCATTTAAAACCTCAAAGTAAAATTTTCATGGTAGGGCCCCTTTAAAGCTTTAAAAAGAATTTCAGGCTTTCATTTAGTTTTTCTGTACTTGATTCAGATTGCCTCATGTAATATAATATAAGTTTTGTTTTAATGCCAGAAACAAATGAAGGAGAAAAGCTGCATGATTCCTTAAAAGATTAATAAACTTTGTCTTTATTTTTAGTTAGCATAAAGCTTAACCCTTCCGCTCTCCTTAGCTTGTTTACATTAAAAGTGGGGTCATCTGGACCCCACAAGACAGTGCGCTGAATTTTTTTTTATCATTGATTTTTGAGTTTCACTAATGTCCATGGCAGAGATAAAATCCTGTCTATCTTCGTCCACATTTGTCATGGAAGAAATCGCATATCAATATGTGGGTGGAGTCATCTGGACCCCAAAGAGAGCGGAAGAGTTAAACATGTCAAGTTTAAAGCTAATGATGGATAAGATGTGTGTTTTACATCCAGTCGCCGCACGAATGATTAGTGGACTAATCAAAGAAATAATCAGAGATTAGTCGACTATTGAAATAATCGTTTGTGGCAGCCCTAATTCAAAGTTGTGTGGTATCATCAATGTGTATTTCATTTTTAAAAGTAAAGTGATGTGAAAACAAAACTATCATTAAATACTTTTGTGATAAACAAGTTTGCATAAAGTTAAATCAGAATGAGTTTTAGCTTAAACAAACTTAAAAAAATCAACATTCAAACTCTTAATGAATAAATAATCAACCATAAAGAGATTTCCCATAGAAAATATCAACTACATGTAGTTGTAAGATTTCTTAATTGTCAAATAAAGAGAAATCAATCAAAACTTGAATTGTTTTGCATTCCATTAACTCTTAAGATGCAGTTAATCAATGATTAAATGTTGTCTAAACTCAGATTCAGATGCAAATCACATATTTATAAACAACAACGATTAAAGTGGAAGTTTTGTCTGCTTCCTGTTGAAATCTGTAAATAAAGTTCAGTTGTTTTCATGTCACTTTATTCACATTCAACACCACAAATAAAAGAGCAGATGTTTAGAATCTTTATTTGGGAATAAAAGAAATGTTCGTGAGCTTGTTCTGAGCCGAGTCTCTAGGTTCTCCCATGGGTCCAGGTGTCGTAAAGTCATTCAGAGTTCATTCAGATGGAGCTGAGGAACGAGTGATGATTAAGTCCATAGACAAAGCAGAAGTGCAGTCCACGACCAGGAGTGGGAGGACAGACGACCCAGCAGGAATCACTCTTACCCACAGATACAGTATGGTGTCGGGGAGTGGTCCACGGTCAAGAAAGGGAGCGTGGACGATCCACCGGGGATCTGAAATCTCTCCCGCTCCCCAGAGGAGTGTGGGAAAGAAGAACAACATGTGAATGGAACTGCACCAACAAAAGCACGAAGAACGAAATACAATAAATAATAAAGAATAGAAGAGAGGAGAAGTAGATGAGAATAGAGAACAGAACCCCAGAGCTGATCTGAATAATAACCATGATAGAAAATCTAAATTTATATTTAAACGCATCAATATTAATTTATTAATCTAGCCTCACAAGGACCACAGGAGAGGGAATATTCTCTGATTACTAGCTAGCCTGGCAAGAACGCCTGTCCAAAGATGAATGTTTGAGTCGAGCACTGCTTGACACAATGCATCCTATGTAAAATACATACAAAACATTCTTCTCTTTACCGAATACTATGAATCTCACCAGCTGTCATCAGGGAGCTGGAATGTTCAGAGTTCTTTTCCACACAAGACACAACCTCCTTAAACCTTGTAGCTAATTCACTGAAGACTGAAATACCAAAATTCCTTCTTACTGTCTTAATTTTGATTCAGATCTGATAAGTTACTTTTTGCTTTTGACATTTAAGTGGTAGAATTTCTCACTGAGATGTCTTTTTTTATATTATTACTGTATGATAGTATCTTAAGTCATTTGAAAGTAAATAAGGTCTCCTTTCTATGTTTGTGTTCCAGCAGTCCTCCCCCAGGATTATAGGACGGAAGAAGTTTCCTGTAACCAGCAGAGGAACTTCACAGTGGACCATCAAGAACCAGAACCATCTCAGATTAAAGAGGAACATGAAGAACCAGAAGCTCTGCAGATTAAAGAGGAACAGGAAGAACCAGAAGCTCTACAGATTAAAGAGGAAGATGAGGGGTCCTACACCAGTCAGGATGAAGATCAGTTTGATCTGAAGCAGGAGACTGAAACCTTGATGGAGATTCCTACTTTGGAGGAACATGTTCACAGTGAAGCAGATCTAAATGATCAGCAGAGCTTTAATGGAGCTGATAGTCAGGATGAAGAACATACTTCAACTACAGATGAAGAGACAGAGCCACAGAACAGAGATCAGAGGATCCCAATAGTCTGTAATGAATGCAGTAAAGGTTTTAGTTACTTGTCTCAGTTCAGAGTTCACATGGGAATCCATCAAAAGCCTTTTGCTTGTACAGAATGCACCAAAAGTTTTAGTAAATTAACTAATCTCAAATCACACATGAGAACCCATTCAGGAAAAAAGCCCTTTTCTTGTCAAGAATGTAATAAAAGTTTTAGACAAACATCTGATTTAAAAACACACATGAGAACTCATACAGGAGAGAAGCCTTTTCCTTGTAAAGAATGCAATACAAGCTTTAGTCAAATATCTCATCTTTGTTCACACATGAGAACTCACACTGGAGAGAAGCCTTTTACCTGTAAAGAATGTCATAAGAGTTTCAGTCAGAAACGTTATCTCAAAACACACATGAGAACTCACACAGGAGAGAAGCAATTTACCTGTAAAGAATGTGATAAGAGTTTTAGTCGCATGCATAGTCTCAAAGCACACATTACAACTCACACGGGAGAAAAGCCTTTTTCTTGTAAAGAATGTGATAAAAGTTTTAGTCTCTTGCATAATCTGAAAGCACACATGAGAACTCACAAAGGAGAAAAGAGTTTTTCTTGCAAAGAGTGTGATACAAGTTTCAGCCACTTGTATAATCTCAAAAGACACATGAGAACTCACACAGGAGAGAAGCCGTTTTCTTGTAAAGAGTGTGACAAAAGTTTCATTTGTATATCTTATCTCAAAACTCACATGAGAACTCACACAGGGGAGAAGCCTTTTTCCTGTAAAGAATGTGACAAATGTTTTAGGAAAAAATCCATTTTAAAAACACACATGAGAACTCACTCAGGAGAGAAGCCTTTTTCTTGTAAAGAATGTGACAAAACCTTTAGTGAAAAATCTAATTTAAAAAGACACACTAGAACTCACACAGGAGAGAAGCAGTTTACCTGTAAAGAATGTCATAAGAGTTTTAGTCACATGCATAGTCTCAAAGCACACATGACAACTCACACGGGAGAAAAGCCTTTTTCTTGTAAAGAATGTGACAAAACCTTTAGTGAAAAATCTAATTTAAAAAGACACACTAGAACTCACACAGGAGGGGTCTTTTTCTTGTAAGAAATGTGATTAAAATATATCTCACACACAGGAGAATTCACACAGGAGAGAAGCCTTTTCCTCGTGCAGAAACATATTAAGAACGTGAATGTTTCAGTTGAATATATAATCTTAATTTACGTATAAGAACTCACACAGAAAAGAAGGTTTTAAAGAACATGGATTCATGAATAATCCATCAACAGGTTAACGGTAAAAAAAAAAAATGCGGATGGGTAATTATAACAAGGTTTTTGAAATCATTTATTAACTAGGGCTGGTAATTGATTAAAAAAATTACTTATTAATCGCAAACCAAGAAAAGAATAATCGTTATAAATTTGTGCTTTAGTCTCAGTATTAGTATTAGTACAACCACTTATATCTGCGAATAATCACAATATGAATTCACACATGAAACTCTACATTTAGAACATTTATTTTTAATAACTGGTTTGTAAATAATTTAATACTTAATTTTGTTGTTTTAATTGTTAATGAATTAAATCTTGACATACCATAAAAACACATTCTAGTGACCCTTTTTAATTGTGACTAAAGTGCTAATAACATATAAGCTACTTGGTAATGCTTAATAAAGTAGAATTGTTAACCCTTCCTATTTTAATTCTTCATAGTGTGTAGTTATAATTCACTTATAGCATTTCAAGAACGGCTGTCAAGAACACCCCACATGCCGGGTGTGTAAATCTTCATCTCTTGAACGGCTTTTATCAGTTAAAGCACTGATATTGTTTGTTGGTTTGAAGACATTTGTCTAAACAACAATCTTAAAATAATGTTCAGTTTTTGTTTGTTAATTTTTATTAGTACCTTTTTTGTACTGTGATTATTTGGTCTAAAGTTCCTTAGTTGACCATTGTGATTGTAGTTTATGCTAGCTGTTTAAGTCTGTTATCATGACAACACTAGAAATATTTTGTATACATCTCTAATTCTAACACTTTCATGTAATCAGTTTCATTTTATTGTTTTAAACTAAAACTGACTGCAGTTCAGACTTTGTGGATTCATGTTAGTAACCGTTTAGTAGTGAAGAAACAAAGTTGTAATAAGGAGTCAGATAAAGATTGTAACGCTGAGGTCACACTGGATGTGGAAGCGGCGCGGAGTGCGCTAGGTCACACCAGACACGATTTTTTTTCCCACGACGGTCGACAGGCGCTTCGGCTAGAGCTATTGCTTTTTTTTGCCATCATGGTCAATAACCAAGATATCACCCCGTGTTTCTGCTAAAAGGGGATGGTCTCTGCCCCAGTTGACACAGACCCCGCCCCCCAACTCTGCAGTCGGCCCACTTCATTGATCTGTTTGTGCGCGCGTGTGCGTGTCTGTCTGTTTTGTTGTGTGTCTGTGTGCACGCACGCGCTCCCACGTGTTTCCGTCGGTAAAATAATAAACTAAAAATATTACCAAATGTTTCTTCCAAGAAGAACCGCTCCTCTGCCTCTCTCGTACAAACGCAGCCCCATGCCCCGCTCCAGTGTGCCCCCACTGCATTAGGGGGCCCCGTCTGCCCCGCTTTTTTTCCTCCCAGAACCCTGCAGCCCAGCACACCCGCTCCGGAGATCTGTGGTGTGCAGGCTGGGGGCTCTTGCGCACGCGTGTCTGTGTGCTTTGATTGTATGCATATTTTCATCTCTACAGTCTGTTTAGACACAAAAACATGATCACATTTGTCACTCGTGGTGCTTTATTGTGAAAAATTGGTTCTATTTTGAAAATAAACTGGATTTTCTCATGTATTTTGATGCAACTTCTTGCCAGTATTGACGCGGAACGCTTGCGGAAAAAATAGACCAGATGCCGAAATGTTCCGCTGCACTGCGCGGACCCTCCGCGCCGCTCCGCGCCTTGTCTGACCGATGCCATAGGTTAACATGGGCGCCGAATGGAAGCGGACTCCATTCCGCGCTCTTCAGCATTCAGTGTGACCCCGGCGTAACTGGTGTTTGTGATTCCTGTTTTGTATCAGAGATTAGAAGTGTTTCTCTGTTCTTTTTAGTCATTGTTCTGTTTCAATCTTTCCTGTGAAGAATAAAGTGGACGTGAACATCAGTCAGAAGTGTGGAGTCTTTCCCACAGTGTGGCTTTCTGCTGTTTGTTGGTTCTCTGCAGGCTCCAAAGCTGGACTCCTCAAGTCCAGTTCTGACTGCTGAACTCAGGACTGAGGTCAGATCACAGAGCTCCATCAGGAGGGGTGAAGGAGACTGAAGTCAACAAACTGCTTCTCTGTGCTTTTCTCTTCAGTCTGAGTGCAGCAGTGAACTTCAGAACAGCTCTGCTGGTAGAAGCAACAAGCTGCTGGAGGTTCATCCTCATCACTATCAGGTTTCAATGTTAGTCTAAAGGAGTGAGGGCTTGTCCACATACTCTTATTTTACAAACAAACTGCATACAAACATGTCAACATGTACACAATGCAACCACAGCACACACTTATTCACAGAAACCAACACACTTTGCAACTGTTTGTGTAAAGGTGAGCTGACACCTGAGCCCAGGTGAGTGTTTATGTTCTACTGAGGTGGATGATGATGGATTGGAAAAAGAGGAAGAGTATTCGGTCACCCTCTCACCCATATCCACATTAAAGCAGCAGCACCCAGCTAACAGAACAGAACATGATTACCCATAATGCACCTGTACAGTACAGCTCCTGCAGCAGACAGGCTCTTTCCAATCACTTTATTAGTCTCATCTTTTTCAACCTGTAAAGATTTTTCTTCAATATTTAAAACATCAAATGAAAATCTTTGACAATCCAGTTGATGAGAAGAAACAGAGAAATCCATGAGAGTCAAAACGTGGAGGTTGTCCTTAAATGATGATCTGATGCAGATCAGACTCTGATGTCACTGATGTTCTGCTGCTGATGGGCTGGATGTGGGTCCTGGTCCTGCTGAAGAATGAAAGATCCTTCTACCTCCACTCATTACTGAAGGAAGACCATTGTTCTCTGCTGACAGAGGGAATGATGGGAAACAGTGACGACCACTCCACCACAGGAAGCTTGGATGAAACCTGGATCTTCATGCTGCTGAAGAGTGAAGGAAGTGGCTTTGATTCTTTTGGATTCAGGATGAGTTCATGCAGATCTAGAAATCCACCGTGACGATCCTAGAATTTAAAAATAAAAGACTTACTGGATGATCAATACATTTGCTTTAGATTTTCTGTCCATAAATCCTATTGATCAATAAATCCTAAATGATTGATGTCAAGTCTAAAGAAAAAGAAGTGAAAGTGCTGACTCAGGAGACAGAGATGATTTCCTGGAATGAGGAAAACATCAAACATCATGATGTGATCTGGAACTGAGCTGTTCTTCACAAGATCCTCACAAACATGGAAACTGCTTCTGATGTTGCTAGTGAGATCTGATGGATCAGAACCAGACTTCTGTCAGCTCTGTGGCTTCTTACAGACCATGTGGCCTCATGGACAAAGTTCCAACATGTTTCAATGAAATGTTGATCTTTTCCAGAAAACTTTGCTCACGTTCCTCCGTCTCATCAAATGAGAGATTTCTCTGCACAAAAGAAGAAAATCTTTCAGAACAGTTTCTTGCTGCAGAAATACTGTTTCCATTATTCTGAGGACATTTCTTTAGGCTTCATGAGAATAAAAAACACTTTCAAAAGATGAAAACAGAAACAAAGAACTTTCTAGAAGCTGCAGATGCAGTTACAAAGAATATCCAGCAGGTGTCTCACTGTGAGTCTCTGGAGTTTGAAAAAGGACTTTCACTGTGAAAAGTCGTTCATCTTTTGAACTTTGTTAAAAAAACATCAACACCACGGCCTGGGTGTTATTTTAGTGTTGATCAGAGTTTTATCTTTTTATAATCAGACCAAAATGAATCATTTTCTGGTCATTTTACTGTCTCTGCTAAGTCGTGTCTCATTGTTTACTGACCTTTCCAATATGGCGTCACTGGTGGTGGTGGGCTCCTCCTCTGGGGTTGGGGGGCTCTCTGGGGATAGGGCCTCACGTTGGCCCTCCTGGCGGGGTGGGGGGGCTGCTTTTCTGGCTGGGCTGGGGCCTGTACTCTCTGTGTTCCTGTGCCTTCCTGCTCTTGGGTGTGGGGGGCCTCTGCGGCGGCCCCGTGTGCCCTGGTATAGGTGCTTGGCAGGATTGCCCGGCGGGCGGTTTCTCTCCGCGGCTCCATGCCGGGTGTTGGGGGTCCGGGCTGCTGCAGCTGCTGCCCCGGTGGGGGGTCTTGGTGTGGGGATGGCCGGGTGCTCTCTCCCTTTGTACATTCCATCATCATCCACAACAATAAAACATAAACACTCACCTGAGCACAGGTGTCAGCTCACCTTTGAACTAATAGTTTGTGTGACAGAATGAAAGGTCGATTGTGTTGATTTGTATGATTAAGTGTGTGAGCTGCAGTTATATTGTGTTTATTCTGACTAGTTTAAATGTGGAGATTATCTCAACCAACAGGTGTGTTTGTAACTACAGAGTGTGTGTGTAGACAGGCCCCGCCCATTCTAGTTTACTATTTAGACCTGGTTGTTTTTATGATGTTACTTCTGTTGGCATGTTCTTTTTTCTCTAAACCACCCTCCAGGCTGGAGTAGGCTAGGAGTTATTCTTCATTGTAACTCTGCATTCCTTTACATGTGTCATCTTGAAGAGCTCAAGCTATGTATTTTACACATTCTAACAATATTTTAATTTCTCTTAAAAAGATGTGGAGGAGCTTGACGCAGACCTCACAAACCAAGTGACAAAAATTGCCATCACTGGTGAAGGGCGTGCAACCATCACAGTCAAGGGAACCAAGATCCTGCAGGGGAATGATGTCACCAGATCCTGTACCTTGCTGATGAGAGTAATCTTTGTTCTAATCCTAAACACATGAAATTTACCTTTGAGGTGTGCTGGAATCTATGCCTTGAGCTGAATGGACATGCTTAGAACATAAAAACTAATTCACCATACTAAAAATTTCAACTTAAATACTTCTAAAAATGATGTCAATTATTGAGTTCATGCTACTTTGAAATGTGTTTTATTGTGGCATAAAAGTGACTTCACTATACTCAAAATATTGCTTTGAACCAATTTAATTCTGCCAGCAGTTGTCTCAACTTAATTCTAGAGGAAACTGTTACATACATGTTTGTGTTCAATCAGTGTTTTAATTTTGTAGAGTGTAATCCTAAAATGAGATTACATCTGCTGTCTCTGCCATAAGGCTGGGTCACATCCAGTTTTTCTGGTGCAGTTCTGTAACCCCTCTGTTAAGCAAGATTATGTTTCAAAAGCAGACTCCAACAACTGTGTAAATATTTCCCCCCTTATTATTGTTTTAAAACAGATTTTATTCCTTCAACTTGAAATCAGAGCATCAACAAGTTGTACAAATAAAAAGCAGATACAAGTTATCAAAGTCCTATCAACTAATGACATTTCATTGATTGATGTTTAACATCAAGTACTCGAAGCAGAACTCATCCTCGTCTTTGAGTTTTTCTATTAGAATGGAACTTGCTCCCTTGTTGGTCACAGTGTCCCACAGTAGTCTGGCTCTCTCTGATCTGTGGTTTTCTGCTCTAATGTTCTCCTCCTCAGATGAAGTGATGACTCCACACTGACACATTTTGAGCAGCAGCGTGTTCAAAGTTGGATGTGACACTTTTTCAATGAACGCTAGTCTCTTCCGTCGAAGTTTCTCTGTGTGGAGTGAGCTGTTCTGCTGTTCATGGTCTTTCATCTCTGTAAAAACAAAAAACTATAACAGTTCATCCCAAAATGAGGGTAGTAATGCAAAGATGATGGAAACAAAGGATAGTTTAGGAAAATAAGATTTAAATAGTTTATTTCTAGAAACCAATTAAAATGCTGTGAAAGAACAAAAGAGAAATCTAAATCAATATTTGGTGTTTCCATCATTTGCCTTCATTAAGTATTAAGGGGTTGATGCTGGTCTATTAAACACATGCGTTAACGCCTTAACTTTCACTACTCAAAACCCGCCTATTAAAATTTGCTTACTCATTGTAAACCATGTTCAGTGTATTTTAAATGTATTATACCCCTGTTATTGTTTTAGCTAAGTGTTTCCTGCTGATTTTTTTGTTGAAAGGTAACATTGAGTGCCCAGAAAGGCACCTAATAAATAAAATCTATTATAACAATAATAATTATTATTTTTATTAGTTTGACCCCTGGTACTCCATTTTGAAATGTTATAATCAGACTTTCCAGAATTTCACAGCAGATGCCTAAAACAAACGCCTGATGTTGATGCAGTTTTTCTGAAAAGTTGTGACAAAAGTTGCTATTTTTTAATATATATTTTTTGGGAAAGCAGCTAAAAATGTTAATTATTAAATAAACTTAACATTCTCATATTCCAAATCTTTCGATTTTGACATATCCACTAGGAAAATATAGCATCATAGTCATATAAAACTATTAAAATTTAAAGACTTAGTAAATCATTCCATATTAAAACTTATGTACAGAGCACATCACAGAAGTTTACCACATAACATACAAAATAAGTTTGAAAAAAGAAAGAGCAATTATAACGTAAAAGGGCATGACATTTTTAAAACCAATAAATTTAGAACCAAAATGAAGAAAAAAAGATTTCGGTGCAGGGTATTAGATTATGGAATACTCTAGAAAAATCAAAAAAAGAATCTCATTCAATTATAACATTTAAAAAAACTATGAAAAAACGGGCTTAAGGGGAAAGGAAGGAAAAAGAAGGGAAGGAGGGAAGAAGGGAAGGAAAAAAAGGGTTTATGAGGTATTTACTTTATTTGGTTATTGTATTTCTTTTTTTTCTGATTTATTAATATTATTATTTTTTTTCCCTACTATTTTTGGTGTTTGTTTCTTTGTTTCTTTTACTACTTGTCTATTCTGTTGCTTAATTTTGTTGTTGACTGAAATTATTTACTGACTTGGTTAAATGGAGCAGAGACAATAAGTTTTTCTTCTTTCTGTCCCTTTTCATTTTCATTTTTTCAAAAACCAAGATTATCGTAAAACTCCTTTTGTGTGGTTTGAAAATGAAATAAAAATACTACTACTACTACACATAGGCAACGTTGTTGTGCTGTCATTTATCATGAATATAACTGTGAAACCAAAAATGAACTTGAGTACTTCCTGCACACATTAATCCAATATTTGTGAATTAATTTAAACAAACTTTAAGAATAAAACAACATTTTCCAGGGAAAAAAATGAAAAAATAAAAACAGCATAAATGGATTAATTTTCAGGTCTCAATGCCCTCCTCAGAAGCTTCTTTTTTATTATTGCAAAAGCACCACTGGTGAGTTGATGGTAGAGGAAGACCAAGGTTTTGATGAGCTGATCTGGTTTCTTCTGTCAGTAATGATCTGATCTGTTTTGAAATATAGACGTGAATACAGAGTGAACCCTCATTGTTGCTCACTGCGGTCAAAGGAGCGCGCAGTGAGTTTCTGTGTTTGCTCAGACGCACAAAAAATTAGAGGGAACATTGGTCCCATAGTTTGCTTCTTTTTCCAAATTGACTATAGATTGTTATTTTTTTAAACTGCTGCCTTGGTCCCTCCTTTCCCTAATGCAGAATGGAACCCATTAAATAATTCAACAGAAAAAATGATGGTGGCAAACTAGACAGACTGAACTGAATTCAACAAGCCTTCTTTTAGAGAAAACATCTAATCTTTCATTCACTATTAATCTAACTGAACTGTTGTATTCAGATTGAGTCCTGCTGTAGAGTCAGTGGTAATGAGAAGAAACTTTATCTTCCTTACCTGATTTGTGGAGTGTGTACTTCCATATGTCTTGACCTTGTTCATCCTTGATGATAATAGTCACTTCCTCTGTACTCGATGGCAAACGCATTTTAAACAGGGTGTCGTAGTTTGGTCCATAGTTTGCTGAAACTTCAGCTTTCTAAAATAAAAGAAAACATAGTTGCAAAACATTTTTTTTACCATAATGCTGACATTTTGTCCAAAAATAGCGAAAGTCAGGTACTAACTGAAGGTTGAATTACAAATCCTTCTGGGTCACTGTGACAGCTGTAGGTCTGGTCTTTGTAGAAGACACACTGAGATGGAACCTTGATGAACTTCGAGTCACTGTGGAACTCCTTCACCTTCAGGGACATTTAGAAGATGTGTTAAAATATTTTTCAGTAGTTCTTAACTACATACAGAAACTGTCTTTTTGAGGACATTTACCTTTCTTTGTGAAATTTCATGATTCAAATGTAAAGAAGAGACCCTCAACTATAAATCAAACCCTGGACTCTTTGGTTGATAAATAAATGCTAAAACTATCATTCACAGTCATGCATGCAAGGCGTCTTTTCAGATTAGTCCACCTTTATTGTCCAAGACAAGACTTCTTTGCAGTGTTTCATTAGCTTATTAATCCCTTGTTTGAATGAGTTAAAGGCTGATATGGAAGTAAATATATTTGTAGTAGACTGGTAAATACTCTGCCGATTGCCTCTGTTTGGCTTTGAAATACTTAGGTTACAAGTTTCTTTGTCAATGTTTAGTCAAACTATGTAAAATTCATGTTTCAATGACTGCTAGAGATTTTAATCAAAATAATACTAGAAAAAAACATAAAAGGGAAATAAAAATTGTATGTAAAAATATATTGCAAAAAAACAACAAAAGACGAGAAATAATTAATTTAAGTCCATAAAAATAGAAAAAAAGGAGAAATGGAAAAGCAGGTCAGTGGTGGGCGGGGCACCAATTAAGGTTTCTAGCTTTGCACAACGGAGCAGATTTGGATGTGGCACAACTGTAATGCAAGATCAGACAGAGCTTTTCAACAGATCAGCAACTTATAATCAGTAAAGAAGAACTCATTAAAAAAAGCATCAAAATCACGAGGCAGCCAGTAAGATTTAACAGTAGTGCAGGGCACATTTGTAGTGATCTACTGTTAAGTGTGATTAGCTGCCACATCAGCATAAATGTTTGTTTAGTCTCTATATTTATTGCAGTCATTGAACGTGGTTATTTATAGGAACACGGCTATTTATAAAAGTTAATTTATGTATTAATTGAACACTGTTTTTAGTAAAGGAAACATATTTTTTATTGCTTTAGTGCCACTGAGTATTTGTAGTTAAAAATTCAACTCTTGATGATGATGAATGATGCAAAGGATTAAATTAATCACTGAATCATGAATTTAACTTTTGATAAACTAGTATAACGCATTTATAGTTGTAAATTGGTGGCATATCTTTAATAAACAGCCGCTGGTCTCCATGATAAATGTTGCTCTCTGGATTAGAGAATAATGTCTGTTTATTTTTGTGACTCAAATTAATATTTTGGTTTGGGATCTGCTGACTTCAGATGGGGACATAGTTGAAGGATGGAAGGAATACTTCCATCACCATCAATTGAGGATCTCCTCAGTCCTGCTGACATGCCTGCTCATCCAGTCCATATGTGTTTTGTGGACTTGGAGAAGGCGTTAGACCGCGTTCCCCGTGGTGTCCTGTGGAGGGTGCTCTGGGAGTATGGGGTCCGGGGAGCCTTACTCAGGGCTGTCCAGTCTCTGCATGACCGGAGCAGGATGTCATTTGCAGCTGCCATCTGTAATTTCCATCAGGCTAATTCTACTCACCTGTGCTGAGCAGCTTATATACTCCTCTCTCTCTGTTCCTCATTGCCAGTTCGTAGTAGCCAGCATTTTCGTTCCAGCATGCTTCATGTGTCTTCACATTCATAGTTCCGACCCAGCTACGTCCCCAACCACGTCTCTGCCTCGTCCTCGTAACTTTGGCTATCAAGTTTCGTGAGTCTCCTCGTTTCCGACCAGTTTCCGTCCTCGACCAAGCTCCTGCTCATGCTCCAAATTGCTGATCCTCTCAATGTTGTCAAGAGTTTCCAAGTCTACTCAGGCTCGTCACATTCTGCTATCCTGTGTGCTTCTCTTCTGGGTGGTCCTGTTTGGACTACAAACAGCTCCTGGAACTACAAGTCAAGCCCACTTCCTGCTTCCTACTTCATGCCTTTCTCCACTGCCCCCTTCAGGAATATAAAGACACTACGGCCACCATCTAGAGCCACAATAAATCTTCAGCAAAAAACTGCCTGTTTCTGAGTTTTTTCTGGGTTGTCCATTTCCTTAGTGTTCAGTCGCTACACAGGAGCTTGGTTTGCATAGCTGGCAGTAAGTCGGACCTGTTCCCGGTGCATGTTGGACTCCGGCAGGGCTGACCTTTATCACCACTGCACCACGGGGCGGCCGTGGTGCAGTGGTAGGGCGGTCGACTCCTGATCAGAAGTGAGCGGGTTCGACTCCGCCTTGCCCGCCCATGTGTCGAAGTGTCCTTGGGCAAGACACTGAACCCCGAATTGCCTCTGGTGGGAGGTTGGCGCCAGTGTTCGGCAGCGGAGCCACCACCAGTGTGTGAATGTGTGTGTGAATGGGTGAATGGGTCTGTGACTGTGAAGCGCTTTGGGCCCTCGAAGGAGGGTAGAAAGCGCTATACAAGTATACGCCATTTACCCTTTCTATTCCGAGTCTTTACGGACAGAATTTCTCGGCACAGTCATGGGCTGGAAGGGATCTGGTTTGGAGACCACATGATTTCCTCTCTGCTCTTTGCAGATGATGTTGTTCTGTTGGCTTCATCGAACCAGGACCTCCAGCATGCATTCGAGCGGTTTGCAGCTGAGTGTGAAGCGACTGGGATGAGGGTCAGCACTGCTAAGTCTGAGGCCATGGTTCTCGACCGGAGAAAGGTAGTTTGCCCTCTCTTGGTGGGTGGAGTGCTCCTGCCTCAGGTGGAGGAGTTTAAAAATCTTGGGGTCTTCTTCACGAGTGAGGGAAGATTGGATTGGAAGACAGGCAGATTGGGGCAGCACCCGCCATTTTGCGGTTACTGTACCGGTCCGTTGTGGTGAAAAGAGAGCTGAGACAGAAAGAAAACCTCTCAATTTACCGGTTGACCTTTGTTCCAGTACACACCTATGGTCATGAACTCTGGGTCATGACCGAAAGAAGATCGCGAATACAAGCAGCTGAAATCAGTTTCCTCTGGAGGGCGGCAGGGAGCTCCCTTATGGTGCATTCACACCGAACGCGATTCGCGCGGCAGTTCCAATGTTAACCAATGGTAGAGGTGCCAGCTGCCAGCAACTCGATTTGAGCGACAAGGCGCGAATCGGGTGCCGCTGCCAAATGTAAATAGCTGAAGTTTGACAGTTCACTGCGTCCCATCTGCCAATCAGTAACTCAGCTTTGTGCACGGGACGCTTCAGTGACTCGATCAGAGGGTAGAATATGAATCTAATAGGAGCATCTTGTCGCAGTGCGGCAGTTCTTTGACTGCAGACAGACAGGATCATGGACTTCAGCAGGGCTCACATTGAATGTTTTGGTATGTAATATAAAACTTTGAATGGAGTAAATAGAGGAAAAAAGAGAAACACATTACTTCTTCTTTAGGCACATTGCTTGGCAGCAGAATCACGTGGATGAAGTGAAGGTTGTCCATGGAATCCAGGAACAGCAGGGCTTGACCGTTGACTTTTGTTGTGAACATTTGGAATATGCTGCTAACGATACCAAAGGCGGAGAGGTGTGGGACGTCCACGATCACATGGGTTTGTGTGACCTCCACAGGCTGAATGAGGCTGGCTCCATCGTCAGTGATGTGGAGGACAGACAGACTGTCAGAGGCTGCATCGGTGAAGACAGAGAAGCAGAGCTTTGTATAAAAGGAGAACTCCATGGTTAAGGTAGAATATGTCTTCTGCTGAACTTAAGCTCTTACAGCGTTCAGGTTGACAGTGTGGGAGCTGCAGCTGGCTGATGGAGCTCTGAGGACTCTCAATGCTGAACAGCGGCCCTCCAGCCTGCAGGTTCATTGACTCCAGGAGTGTTGGGTCCCAAACCAAAGTCCTGTATTTCACCTCTCCGGCATGGGTAATGTTGAACTTCAGGCCAGTCAGAGAACACTGGAACACACCTGGTCCAGAAAACTTGTACCTGCAGCAGAAACCAGGATGTGATTAGCTTTTTTTCTCATTTTGATCTTTACCGATGGAGCTGCTGCTCTCTCATCTCACCTGTATGACCTTCCATCTCTCTCAGGGTTCACTTCAGGTGTGAAGCTGGAACAAGTCTGGAAACACAAGCAGCTTCTCAGTTACACCTACTGAAATAGCTGCAGTGATCTTGTTTTTACAAACAATGATAAAACAGAAGTTAGAAAAAGTCTAAAAGATTTGGTTAAAAGTAGAAGTAACCACACTGATTCCTGCATTTTCTTTGTTCATTTTCTTTTCATTCATTCATCTTCTTGACCGCTTCTTCCCTTTCGGGGTCGCGGGGGTGCCGGAGCCTATCCCGGCTACTGATGGGCGAAGGCGGGGTACACCCTGGACAGGTCGCCAGTCTGTCTCAGGGCCTCAATCACACACACATCCACTCTCACAGACACACCTAGGGGCAATTTAGAGTCACCAATGAACCTATGAAGCATGTTTTTGGACGGTGGGAGGAAGCCGGAGTCCCCGGTGAAAACCCACGCATGCACGGGGAGAACATGCAAACTCCACACTGGAAGGTCCCAGCCGGGAGTCGAAACGGGGCCTTCTCGCTGTGAGGCAAGAGCGCTAACCACTGCGCCACCGTGCAGCCCGTTCATTTTCTTTAACAAAGTTTATTTATTTTCACTACTAAGCTAATTTTCAGATTTTCTTTTTCATTTAAAAGGGGTTTTATGTCACTCCACTTCTGTCTTATTTACAAGACATAAAGACTAAATGCCTAAATTTATAAAGTTTTAATAAAATAAAAACAATAATAATGATGGTGTTTGCTCCTCATATCTCCTCCACAGTAGCTCTAGGTCTTCTAGTTCAACATTTAAAGCATTCTATATAAATCTGGTCGATTTTAAATTTGGATGTCACATTAGCTCAGTGTTAAAATCCAGCTTCCTTTCTTTTGAGGCTGTGGAAGGAAAACTGTTGCTGCATTACACCTCAGCTGGATTACAGTAATTCTTTTTATTTTGGAGCTTGACAGTTGTGCCTCTCGAATCTCCAACTGGTTCAGATCTCTGATGTTGTTATCATGCTGCTCATGTTCTGGTTGTAATGTGAAAGACGACCCACATCATCTCAGAGTGGGATCCACCTCAGTGGCTGCCAGTGAATTTTCAAGGTAATTTTAAGATTTTTTGTTTGTTTTTAAATCTTTAAATTGTCTGACATCACCGCTTTGAACTTCTTTCTCTCTATATCCCAACCTGGTGCCTAAGGTCAGCTGATCTGCTTTTCCTAGAGGTACCAATGTTCAAAGGAAGCTCTGAATTTTTTTAATCAGTTATCTGAAGCTGTGGAATATAATACTACTGAGTGTTAAGTAGAAATCTACAGGTTATTTAAAATAAAAATAAAAAACTTCCTCAAACAAATTTTTCCAACCACAAATTTGACAAAGCAGGAGACTGCTCTAAAGCTGTAAATATTATAATGCTCTTCTTGCTTGCATTACGAGAATTATTATCAATCAACTGCAGCTAGTACATAACTCAGCTGCACGCCTTTTAACCAGAACCAGAAAGACGGAGCACATTACTACAATTCTGAAATCTTTGCACTGGCTTTCGGTCAGCTTTAGGATTGATTTTATTTTTTACATGTTAACATTTTTTTTACTAGTTTATGAGCCTCCCAGAGCCATCAGTTCCTCAGGGGCAGGTCTGCTGGTGGTCCCAAAAAGGAAAAAGGAAGACATCTTCGTAAAATAGAAAATTCATATCTAAATAGAGGGGGTGGACTCAAACACGACCACTGACTGTGTATCAATGGACAGCAACCCCCTCCCCTGCTGGGTCCAAAATAGAGATCTTTCCCAGGTTGCAAGAGGCTAGAGTCCCATAGACTTTCATTGAGAAGTAGACAGTTATTTCTCAGTCATTTTATTTGTCAGAATAATCATTCTTGCACTGATGCATTCTTCTTAACATGTTCTTTCTTATACAGATTTTTTATGATATTTTTTTTTCTTTTCACCAGTTACTAAACTTCTAAACTGACCAATCAGATGCCTCAATGAAAGCATGTGGTCCTTGCTGGCTCCACCACGAACGTTTGATTGACATATTTTCCCTGAACTGTTTCAGTGGGCCGGAACAAGCCCAGTCCTTCTAAAAACGTGACTCGCACTAATCGCTGTTGATGGGTTAGAATAGGCTGCAATATGGTGGTAGACGTGATGGCGAAGGCTCTGGCCTGATTCCTCTAGCGCTGGAGGTAATGCATTTCCTATGGATTACCTCAATATTTGCTATGTCCAATTCACATAAGCGATCCATGGACACAAACTTTCATCTATTTATAATCCTGTTTTAAAATCACTGCTCAAACAAAGCATGAAAACAGGAATTGATCCAGAATTCATCCAGAGATGAAACCCAGGACAGGTGATGAAACTTAGCGAACCAATGGACAACGACTCGATCGTTAAGGGACATTGTTGGTCTGAAAGGACTGAAACACAAGTGGAGAAGAAATATATCTGTAGCTCAACACCAGTCGGACTGAATTAGAGAAGCCGCTCAGATGAGAGGTGAAAGGTCTTTAAGTCTAAAACTTTGTTAAGCTAAATTTATTAGAACTTTATTATGACTGGATGACTGAGAATTTACACTGACAATAAAAAAGTGTAATTTTAGCTTCACCTTTACATAGGTTTACATTTCCTCATGTTTTTATTGATTTTATGGACTGTCTTTCTCTATTTTTGTAATGTGTGCGCGTATTATGATTGGTATTTTTACAATTATGTTTATCTTTTATAATGTTTATATTATTTTATGAAAAGCACTTTGAATTGTTATCCAATGGAAAGGGTTCTGTATTGCAAGTTAGTGCTGGGCGAAAAAATGATAAAATAGATATAACATTTCTCTGTAGGGGAAAGAACTTAACGTAATAGACTTTTATTTTGAAGGTTCAGAAGTTGACACCAGTGGCGGGCCGTCAGGGCCTGCAAG
>NW_023416882.1:82876-87623 GCF_002922805.2 Oryzias melastigma | reverse complement strand
ACAGAATTAGTGCCCACATGGCGAGTACATTTTTTATCTAATTATTTATGTTTATTAGCTCTCATTTTGGTAAATTTTTTGGACCTCCCCGCTTCCTTCCTCCGTGCACAAAGTTAACAAATGCATGTGAGACACGGCACCTCCGCAGCCACTAGAGCTAATCTTCTCTGTTTAATGCTCAGTTTCGGCTGATGAAGCAGCGGAAGATCTGGTGATTTATAATGGGGCCCAGTCAGAACAGGAGGACAAGCCAGCTTGAATTATAGCAGTAACAGAAAGTTCAATAAAAAGTGTTGATTTGGTGACCATGATGTAGCTAAACAGCTTTTTGTGTGCCGCCTGTATAAACACAGACCAGTTTACAGTCAAACAATATTTTAACTGACAGGACTTTTCAGATGTGGCGGATAAATATAACATTTGCATGACATTAATTTAAAAAAATAGCATTTTTTTAATGCTATGACAGAATTCATCCACTGGGTATTAGCAGTGGGTACACAACACAACAACTGCAACTTGCGTCAAAGGTTGTGTTGAACCCCTTGCCCCTTTCTTTCGTGAGAGCGCTGCAATTTTAACGTCAATGACATATTATAATAATAGTGTAAATCTTACTTTACGGGCTATTTTTTATGATTTAATAAAAATGTAATCACTGGGAGACAGATTTATAAAATTTCTGGTAAATCTTTCATTTTTTTCTCAGCTTGTTTGAATTTGAGTTTGATGACATTAGACATGTTCACACCATTTATTAATTACTTCTATGTGATTTCATTTTTTTTTAAATAATTTTGTAAAAAATGTTTTAAAATGTAAGACGCCTTAGGTATTTTTGTTTAAAATACTGTTATAATTTTATGCTTAATCTGTAAAGCCTGAAAAAAATAAATCATATTTGTAGAGTTAATGCTTTGTTTTTAAATGGAACAGAACGAACAGTTAGGTGGTCTACTTTATTTGTGTTCTCTTTATATTAGGGGTGTAACGGATCACAAAACTCATGGTTCGGATCGTGTCACAGTTTTAGGGTCATGGTTCAGATCATTTTTCGGATCAGTAAAAAAAAAAAAAAACGTAAAAAACAACAAGATGAGAGCTAAATTAATTTTTGGAAACACTTCAAATCATACATTCAATAAGCATACAAAGTACTTCACTAGGGCTGGGAATCTCAGTGTACATCACGATTTGATGCAATTCACGATACATGGCTCACGATACCGATGTATCTTGATATAGTAAATATTCCAAAAACCATTATATTACCTGGTAATCTATGAAATTGAACTATTTTAACACAAAAATATGTTTTGATTTTCTGCAAAAACTTTTTTGAACAATTTAAAGCACGATATAACAATTTAATGCCCTTTCCAACATTAGAATAAAATTAACAATTAATATGAACGGGTCTTTACCATAACATATTTTAAGGAAAAAATTAACAAACTCCAGTTAAGAGCTAAAATGCAGAGTATATCAAGTGGCCTTCTCAATCCAAAGAACGAAAACTGTGGAAATAAAAATTCATAATGCTGCATTTTAATTTTAGGTATTTTTTTTCATTTTACACATGGTGTCAGATAATTTATTATTATTTAGGTATAATTTTAATGTTCAGGCTGTAATCATTGTTTATTGTTCATTATTTTACAGTGCCAGTATCCATATTCATTTCAACTCAATTTAATTATATTTTCCCTCACTTTTCTTTGATAATCAACACTTCAGTCACGTGCTCCACGTGTGTACCGCAAGCACACGTACCTGTTGGATTAATAACACCGCTAAACGTCTCATTTACGGTCAGCGCCTCTCCGCTAGAATTTCATGTATTTTAGCGCGGTGTTTGGACAAGTTACAGCCGTTTTTGCCATTGCAATCCGTGTGTTTGTTACATTAGAAACTCAGTGCGCTGTCTGCATCTACTTTACGCCGGGGTCACACCGGACATGGAAGCGCCGCAAAGTCCGCTTCTATTCGGCGCCCATGTTAACCTATTACGTCGTTCAGACCAGGCGCGGAGCGGAGAGTCCGCGCGGTGCAGCGGAACATTTCGGCGTCTGGCCTATTTTTTGCGCGAGCCGCGAGCCGCGAGCGCTCCGCGTCAATACTGACAGGAAGTTGCATCACAATACATGAGAAAATCCTGTTTATTTTCAAAATAGAACCAATTTTTCACAATAAAACGCAGCGATTGACAAATGTGATCATGTTTTTGTGTCTAAACAGACTGTAGAGATGAAAATATGCATAGGAAATCAAAACACACAGACACGCGTGCGCGAGAGCCCCCACCCCGGACACCACAGATCTCCAGAGCAGGTGTGCTGGGCTGCAGGGTCCTGGGAGGAAAAAAAGCGGGGCAGACGGGGCCCCCCAATGCAGTGGGGGCACACTGGAGCAGGGCAGCGTTTGAACGAGAGAGAGGCAGAGGAGCGGTTCTTCTTGGAAGAAACATCAGGTAATATTTTTAGTTTATTAATTTACTGACGGAAACACGTGGGAGCGCGTGCGTGCACACAGACACACAACAAAACAGACAGACACGCACACGCGCGCACAAACAGATCAATGAAGTGGGCCGACTGCGGAGTTGGGGGGCAGGGTCTGTGTCAACTGGGGCAGAGACCATCCCCTTTTAGCAGAAACATGGGGTGATATCCTGGTTATTGACCATGATGGCAAAAAAAAAGCAATATCTCTAGCAGAAGCGCCTGTCAACCGTCGAGAAAAAATTTGCGTCTGGTGTGACCTAGAGAGCAGAGACTCCGCGCGCACTCCGCTCCGCGCCGCTTCGCGGTGCTTCCGCGTCCAGTGTGACCCCGGCGTTAGAAAAACACAGACACAGCTCGGACCTTTTTGCTCGCAGCCGCTCTGCAGCCAGGGTGAGGAGCCCCGCCCCTCCCCTCTGCCTGCGGAGAAGCAGCGTTGATCCGCGTCTTCCATTATGAAGTCCAGAAACGTTTATAACGGAAGCTCCTCCCACACACAGCGGGAGCTACTCTGAGCTTCAGGTGAACAGACTTTAAGAGAACCATGAAACAGTTACTTTAGCGCTTGTCAAAACAAAGGATTTTATGAATTTGACGCAAATTCCATGGATGTAAACCGACAATTGATTTAAATTATGGCAGTGTGTCCGGGGGGTGGGGGTTGGACTGGTCCGCGGTACACACATGTCCCGAACCGTGGCTTCTGATCCGTACGGACCACAGATTATCCATGATCCGTTACACCACTACTTTATATATATATATATATATATATATATATACATAATAACTTTTTTGATGCCCAGCCTTACTGTAAATAAAGATCATTTGAATTTATTGTACAGAGTCTTGTTTAATCTGTTCAAGTACCATATTGTTAAACTGACTGGAAGTGAACTTGCAGTAATTGTAACAATTGTATCACATTTTTCCACAAGTCTGTTATTTAAAAAAAAATTAGACATTTATTAGCTGTTTAACCCTCTAATATAAATGTCATCTAAATAAAACACGATCTTTGGCATACTGTAACTCTATTGTTTAGGCCAGTGGTCTCCTACCACCAGGCCGGAATAAAATCCTAATGTTTGACCCATCCTCAGCCACAAAAAGATTGGTGAGCACTGCTTTATTCATTCAACTTGAGTCAGCTAATTCTGAAGCGGAGGGGAATCAATTAGCATTTTGGCTTTGCGCTGTTACTAAGATTACGCCATGGAACACTTTACTAACGTAAATACTTTACCAATGCAAAGTGTTGCATTATGTCGCAAAGCTGCTTTTCTCTGCAACAGAATTGGCAGATTCACATTGATATAAAAAACCAGTTGATGAATTATGATGCTCAAAAGAATGTCAACACTGTATCGAAAGGCCAGGTGTTTATGGTTAAGCTTTGTTTATATGAAGCAGGTAAGTTGAAAGTTTTTGAAATTTTCTGAATTTGCTTCAGTTCAGATCTGCAGAAGGAAGAAGATGACTTGAACCTCCAGATGACACTTGGAGAAGACAACATTGATTAACTTCAAACTAAAAGACTGAGATGATTGCTTCATACTTTACCTTGCTTTGAGTTACGTTCTCCTTCTTAGAAACCACAGATGATTTCAAATCATCGACTCTGAAACAGAAAAGACATAATAAATTTTAATTTCTTGAAAGTGTTGGTTTGGGGGTCTTTTTCTTTTTCTTTATCAATCTTTTTCTGCTCATCTGGAATTGGGGTAACAGTCTAAGCAAAAATACCCAGACTTCCCTCTCCTCGGTCACTTCCTCCAGTTCCTCTGGGGGGACCGAGGCGTTCCCAGGCCGGCTGAGAGACATAGTCTCTCCAGCGTGTCCTGGGTCTTTCTCGGACTCTTTGTCCAGTGGGGCATGCCCGGAACATCTCTCCAGGGAGGCGTCCGGACCAGATGCCCAAGACCCCCCAACTGGCTCCTCTCTATGTGGAGGATAAGCGGCTCTACTCCAAGCTCTCTCCGGGTGACTCCTCACCCGATCTTTAAGGGAGCACCCAGCCCTTTCTTGCCTCCTTCCCCCTAGGGAATCCAACTCACCACCAGGTAGAGATCCGTGGACAGCTCTGCACCTCTTTTTGCCCGAGTGTCCAAGACACACGGCCGAAGATCGTTTAAACAACTACAAAGTCGATCATCGATGTCCTGCCTAGGCTGTCATGGTGCCAGGCATACTGATGGATGCATTTTTGATCGAACATGGTATTTATCATGGGGCCCAACATTGCT
>NW_023416882.1:71367-82578 GCF_002922805.2 Oryzias melastigma | reverse complement strand
CCACTGAGACAATCGTGGGGGCCACAGCCAGTTCGGCCACCTCGGTGCCTGACCAGTGCACCCACAGGAGAGATCAGGGTGCTTTCACACCGAATGCGATGCACGTACCCCAACCCTCTTTCAACGCGTGGCAAATTCACAGCTTGTCTCTTGTCAAAAAGCGTGTTTCTGACGCTGCGCCTGGTGTGGGAGGAGCTACCAGCTTCGTCTGTAGATGTCTCACTTAGAATGAATGGGAGACACATGTGCCGTTTTATTTATGTCAAAACAGATATAAGGCATCTCCGCTCCCCACCTTTTCAGAAACACCGTTCTAGTCAGTCAGTCAGTCAATATGTGGTTTCTTCAGTCATCTGTATCTGCTGTATGGTCATTGTTGTAATTTTATTTATTAATGATTGATTTTTTTTTTAATTCATTTCTTAAATTATTTAATTGATTTATTTTATTCATTATTTCGTGTTGCAAATAAAGATATTTGAGAACTCTGGAATGTATTATCAGCAATTTTCTTGTGAAAATCCTGATGCGCCCAGCCTCACCCAGACTCTGCCTCCAGCTGCCCCGGCTGAATTGAGTTTGAGACCCCTGCTCTAGAACCTGCTCTTCTATAGATTATTTATAGTAGGGATGTCCCGATCAGGTTTTTTTGGGCCCGATCCGATTCCGAGTCATTTGTTTCTGTGTATCTGCCGATACCGAGTCCCGATCCGATACTTTTGTAAGAAATTTAAAACATTAATAAATTGAAGAAACACATTTGTGTTGTCCCTTATTTATGTTTTATTAACCTTCCTTTATCATTAAAAACTTAAATAAAACACTTCTGTGAATTAGCTTTAATAAACAAGTAAAAATACAGCAAATATAAACTAGGAAAAAAAATACTATTTTCTTGTTATATAAGTGATAATTAGTCATGTGATAAAGTTTAGCGACTTTAGCTTTAACATCTTTAGAGCTATAGAACATTTTTGACCGAATGTGATTCCTGTTCTCATTTAAAATTCTTAAAAATAAATGATGACTTTGTTTTAGCATAAAATTCGATGAGTGTTCATGAATAGCTGATATCATTATTAGTTTCAATTTATTAGTTGTATTTATTTATTTATTTTTAAGATTATGTGCTTCTTTTTTAAGTTCTTAATACATCACATTTTCAGTTTTATTACACAAGTAGTTAATTTTCTTAACTGTTATTTCTCTGTCAGATAAATAAAACAGGCATATCAAAGGACAGCTCTGGTCCTAATGAGTTAAATCACGGTGCTAGCATGTAGCAGTTAGCAGCTGCTGTTTAGCCATCTGTCTGCAGCATGAAGAGCTTAATATTAAAAAGAAAAAAAACTTTTTCTGTTGAAATTCCTTTAGAGGTTGTTGGTTGTGTTAGGACAATAGAGACACTTGCTGTCAGTTTAAAGTGTTTTTGAAAGAGTTATTGGTCCCGGAAGTTAGCTTTCTAGCTAGCTTTGTTTACATTAGCCTTATGCTTGAGCTGCTGTCGTTTTCTGGTTATTGACATTTTGTGATCTTTTCATAACATGCAGACTTCTAGTTGAGTATTTATCCGGAATGATAAGATGAAATATAAAGCTCTGATCATAATGAGAAATAATGAAATATCCGATCCTGATCGGACAAAGGAGTCCGATTTCGATCGAGTCCTCAACCACGTGATCGAGCCCGATTTCCGATCACGTGGTCGGATTGGGACATCCCTAATTCATAGTCATTTTAGTATTGTGGCGGGATAAATGGGATATCTGACCATTATTTTTCTATAAATGACTGTAGCTTCCTTCTGTAGAAAGCAGCACGTGGACCGCGGCACAGCGCTCCACCTGAGGACAGGTGTGTCTGTGGGTGGAGTCATGAAGAACACCCTCCCGGACCAGCAGCTGATCACAGAGTCATGCTTGTTTGTGATGTTCATGAAAGTAAACACAGATGATGTTAGAAATATGTTCTCTTTAGGTTTAGATTCTGTTAAAATGCATTCTCATACTAGAGCGATGACGTCATCGTAGTGCTGCGCGGCATTCTGCCTGCTGCTTTGCTCCGTGTGCATGAGAGGGCCTCTGCGTTTGTCAGTAGGAGAAAGTTTTCCCTTGGATGTTCAGTGTGCGTTGATGTACCAAGTAGGTTTCTTTTCCTGTATGTTTTTCTTTAAGCCGTTTGCTCTCTTTAGTTAGTAATGTGCATCTAAATGACCACTAACGAGCACAGAGTGCCCGTGAGCATGCACATGGGCGCGCATGAGTACTGTAAATATTTTTCATGTCATTTTAGTTTCAAACTGAATTTGTATTTGTGTTTATTTATAAGTGTGGTGCCAAGGTACTAGCCCCCGCTAGATTGTGTATCACCCCCGGTTTCAGGCTTTGTTTTGTAACACTAATATTCTGTCCTGAAAAGGTAAAAAGAAGATGGATGACCACAAAAGACTTTTATTGTTATGTTTGCATTTTTCCCTACATATTCTATGTAAAACAATAACAGTTTTTTGTTTTAAAAAGTAAAAAAAACTACATTTGTTTGACTCATTTAGGAAAATTGATTTATGAATGTGAATGATGACAGTAACTTAATTATGGAAGCATTTAACAACCATTAAATATTTGTTCTTTCTACTGCAAATTATTATTATTATTATTTATTTCTTTTCCACTGTTAATCTGGACTGCAAATATTATAGCATAGATGACTTTAAAAACTCTGTTGACCCAGAAGGAAGATTGTCAATCATCCACTTTAAAAGCAGAAGTATGTACACCAACTTTGGAGACATCAAAGACTATTTGCAGAATCTGGAACATTCCTTTAACATCATAATCATATCTGAAACTTGGTTTAGCTGCAACAAGGAAGCTGACTTTGAATTGGAAAACTACAAATTTTGTTTTGTGAACAGAGTAAACAAAAAAGGCGGAGGAGTCGCAATTTATGTGCAAAAAAATATGAAGTTCACAGTAATAGATAAAATGTCAGTTGCAGTGGATTGATTACTGCAGGGGTAGGGAACCCTGGTCCTTGAGAGCCACCTTCCTGCATGTTTTCCAATATACCCTGCACTGGCATGTTCTTATTGGCTAGACACACCTGAACCAGGTAATTACCTGGTTCAGGTGTGTCTAGCCTGGGATGTATTACAATTGAAGTATGTAATGAATCAGGGAAAAATCTCCTTGTAAGCTGTATATACAGGTCACCAGGGTCAAGCTTAGAAGTGTTCAGTAACTGGATGGAAAAAATGTTTCACTCTCAAAATAAAAAAAAAATGTTGTTTATGTGTGGAGATTTCAATATAGATCTGATAAACCCAGGCAACCATAAAGCAACAGACGACTTTATCAGCAGAATGTACAGTATGAGTTTATATCCAACCATAACTAGACCCAGCAGAATCACTGTTCAAAGTACTACTCTTATTGATAATATATTCACAAATAACATAGAAAACACTCATATGAGTGGACTTATGATTTGTGACATAACTGATCATTTACCAGTTTTTACACTATCTGACATCAATATAAAAACAAAGAAAATAATCAAAGAATCCATTTCTAAAAGGTTACGAAATTAAAAAACAATGAACTCTCTTAATAATGACTTAACCAAACAAAACTGGAACTCTGTGTTCAGAGAGAAAGATGTGGACACTGCTTATACATGTTTTTTTTAGAAATATTTATCTCACTATACAACAGGAATTGTCCATTTTATCAATTCAAGAACAAATTTGCTAAATGTCCTTGGTTAACTACTGGTCTACAAAATGCTTGTAAAAAGAAAAATAACCTCTAGAAAAAGTTCTTAAAACAAAGATCGAGAGAAAATGAACAGAGATACAAATCCTACAAAAATAAACTGACTGAAATAACACGGCACAGTAAAAAAGTGTACTATAATAATCTACTGAATGACAATAAAAAAAAAATGCAAAAAGAGTTTGGGAAATATTAAACACCGTCATAAAAAAAGGGACAAAAAAACTAACGTACCCAGATTACTTTACAGATGAGAAGGGTCAAACCTATTCTATGAATGAAGCAGCAAACGGTCACAACTATTTTGTAAACGTGGGTCCAGCGTTAGCAGCAGAAATTCCAAAGTGATAAACCAAAATAGAAAATATTCCATCCACCGCAAGGATCCCACATTCCATCTTTCTTTCTGGTGTGAATGAAAATGAGCTGATATCAATTGTTAATAAATTCAAGAGTAAAAACTCAGCAGATGGTCATGATATTGATATGACGGTGGTGAAAAAGATGATTCACAGTATTTCTAAGCATCTAACATACATATGTAATTTATCATTACAAACTGGGAGATTCCCAAACCAAATGAAAATGGCAAAAGTGATTTCTATCAATACGAGTGGAGATATTGCAGCCTGGAAATATTAAGTTAATTTATTTTAATTAGATATTGTCCAGGTGAGATGTTTTAGCAATAATCATATTTTTTCTGTCTTAGTTATGAGAATATTTTTTTAGTTTAATTATTTGCTTTTTTTATTTTGAAACTACCTGCAAAACGCAGCATATTTCTTTTTTGTTGGAGTGTGCGGATGTGCAGAAGAAGAAATGCGTCTATGGTTTTGTATGCGATCGCATTCTGTCGCTCCGGCTGTCTCAGGAAAAGATAGCAAAAGAGAAAAAAAAGCACTCAGTTCAGGGCAAATAAAGTTGCAAAAACGAAAATGGAGTCCTGTCCATTTTCAAGGGTGCAACAGAGACAAACACCTGTTTACAAACTATGGACCTATTTCTCTCCTTCCACAATTGTCAAAAATTCTAGAAAAGGTATTCAACGACAAATTAGCTAAATTCATTGATAAAAATAACATAATAAATGAAAGCCAATATGGTTTCAGAGAAAACATATCAACCTCAATGGCTATCATTGATGCTGTAGAGGAAATTGCAAACGCTCTGGATAAAAAGAAATATGCAGCTGGAATCTTCATTGACTTAAAAAAAGCATTTGACTCTCAATCATGACATCCTACTGGACAAACTGGAAGTGTACAGGATCAGAGGAGTAGCGCTAAATTTGCGTCATCATCTTTGTCAACAACATTTTTCATCAAACGAAACAAAAACTCCCGCCTTTAACTAAATTGATAGACGTTTTCGTCAACAAATAAAAACGAAACGAAATGCTCTTCGAGGACAACATCCAATCATAACGACTGCTGGAGGAGGAGGGCGGGAGCCAATGCAAAGTGATCCAATCAGAACACAGAGCCCTGCAGCCCGCCCGGGAAGACGCTATTTCAATGAACTGTGTCTGTGATTTAGGTGAAAAATGTCTACTCCAGGTAGAAAAATAAGAGTACATATAGGGACAAATGTTATATTTAACGCCACCCTCAACAAGACGTTGTGTGGAGCGACCATCACAGGCAAAAACACAAGAAAACCTGAGGCGACGTTTGCAGACAAGCCAGCCGGAAATCCAGCAAAGGTAAACATACAAACATGATTATTTCCAGCGTATTAGGCTGAATCCAAATTCCTCCCCTGCCCTTCCAACTGTTGTTGCATTTTAAAGTGTAGGATTATCTGACATTGTTGTTTTAAGGGGTTACTCTCGTCAAGCTAACTACCGTCGGTACTGCGCTGTGGAGAAGCGCTTTTCTTCACGCGAGTAAAGCTCTGAAGCACAGAGGTTTACATTTAAATGTAAGTCTGACTTTATTGTTTTAGCATGACGTTTGTAAAGTTATAAATCAATTTTGTTGTGTATTTCCAAGCGCTAGCAGCCCCGCTGCTTCTTCAGATCAACAATCAGTCACCGTTTTAATCTCAAACTCCATCACGTCTTACATGACAACAGCGCCATCTATTGGTTGGCGGTGGTATTACAGTACTCCACACACATGCTGTTTAAGCACATATAACATGGTCACAAGTGTCCTGGACAGCTTACTCCCTAGTGAATGTTTTTTTATGCATTTTTAAACTTGACTACCTCCTCAATACAAGTTTTTTTTTTTTATGTTCGAACATTTATAATAAGACTGCTGTTACACATATTTACATGTGACAAGCACAGAATGTGATGGAAATTCATGTTTTGCCCACATGTAATACGTGCTGCCAGGATCCTGTTGCTGCACTTCCGGCAGACATTTTAAATTTGTGTGAGGCTGGATTTTTTTTTTGTTGGCCGCACGTATCTAAAATTAAACTTAAGCGTTAAAGTGCCATCCCCTGGTGGGGCCTAAGCAGCAGAGACAACCGCACTCAGGAAACATTTGCTTGTTTAACCCTAACCATAATACTAAACTTAACCCCTTTCCTCTGGGTCAGTGCGACTAAGAAAAAAGTTTAGCACTGGCTGCAAGTTTTTTGAAAATTACGTCAGATTTGTCGCGTTAAAAACGCGTTAATCTGACATGTGCTTGACGCCGAGCACGACCCTCATCGCCCTCTAAACTCACCGGCTGCTCTCACTAGATCACGGGCGGGTCTCCAACCACCGAGCTGCTAGCTAGAACCGGCCCGGTGACAGGACGCGGAGAGCTCCTGCACCCTAACCCGGCTCCGGTTCGCGTCCAGTACCACGTCTGGTGGTACCGGCTCGCGTCCGGCGATGCGTCCCGAGAGCTGCGGACTCCCAACGTTCCGGACAGCAAGCTCACCGGGGGACGTTGAGGTTTAAGCGTGATCCAGCCATGGCTGTCTGTCTGCAGGCATATTCATGGCGTGAGCTCCGCTGGACACGTCGCTGCATCAAGCTGCAGCCAGAGAACGCGGCGGCAGTAACAGACTGTCAAACTATCCACAGAGAATCCCGCTTTTCTCAGTCTTTAATGTTTTAAAAAACAAAAGTTCATTGGAAATGATAAATCTCTATTTCATTTATTACTGCAGTTCAGCAGAGGAGGAAAAGATTTGGTCCTGACAAAAAATGAACATGAAAGTGTTATGGAAATTTTATTTTTGATGTTTTTTATTTTACTTTACTGAACGTTGATTGAAGTTTTTAATTTAAAACGCCCTTCACTTGCACTTGCGCTTTTGTTAGGCATTTTATGTTACAGCCTTTTATTGTTAAGAAAGTTTATCTCAATACAATGTTACAAAATAAAGTAGTTCTGATGAAAACTATTAATTTTGACATTTTTTGTTTTCATAATTAATGTAGAACTGCTAAATTCTACGAAGCGCACATTTTTTTTCCTTAAAAAGGCCACATATTAATTTGCGATTAATCGTGAGTTAACCCTGGAAATGCGATTAATCGCGATTAAAAATTTTAATCGCCTGACAGCTCTAATATATACATATGTTTATTTATTTTATTGTTTTTCTTTTAATGTTTTTTTTAAATTGTTGAAGCTGAATTCGCATAAATGACAAGTTTGGAAAGCAAAATGAAGTAAAATGTTTTTTTTTACAAATTAGTAAAATCTTTGCATGTTATCATTATACTTAGTAAATTAAATTAAAATGCTTTATTTTTATTCTATATTTTTGTCGACTAAATATCTACTGTAATTAAGTAGACTCAAATTTGACTAAAATTAATAGAATCAACATGACTAAATTGCGCCTAAAACTAAACCCTATTTTAGTCAAAAGACTATGACTAAAACTAAATTAAAATTCTCTGTCAAAATTAACACTGATCTAGACAAATCTAAAGTGATGTTTTTTGGTAATTACAAAGCCAATACAGAGCTCTCAAATAAAGTTAACATTGACTTGATTTAAAGTGTAACAGAAATTAAATCCTTATTTAACCTTTTAGAACCAACAAAAAGATATTTAAAAAAACATGAATTAATCAAAGTGATCTGCTTGAGTTTGGAGATCTTTGTTTTCCTTCAGTCATTTCCAGATATTCTGGAAGTAGATCAGCCGTGAAGCAGAAACAGGAAGTAAAGAAGAGACAGAAAAGCAGGAGGCACATCAGTATGGTGGAAACATTCCCTCATGTCTCCTTTTCCTCTTTTCCCTGACCTTGTTGGAAAAGGTCATGGGATCAAGGAAAGGTTGTAGAAAAATTCATCAGATGGCTGAACTGATTCCAAGCTGTGATCCAGAAAATGTTCAGAAAATCTTCCAGTGAAATATCAGAAAGTTCTACACCTGAAACCTTCTTCTCATCCTTCAGGGAGTTCAGCTCATTTACCGACCTCAGAGTCTGCAGTCTGCAGTCTGGACTCTCCAGAAAACCACGCAGATGAAGAAATCCGGAATCCTGGATCTTGTTGTAGCGCAGGTCCAGTTCTGTCAGACTGGATGGGTTGTTCTTCAGAACTGAGCCCAGAACTTCACAGCTGATCTCTGACAAACTGCAGTCTATCAACCTGAAATCAAACAGAAAAGTGTGTTCAGGAGCAGTGATGACAGCTGGAGTTCCAGCACATAAACAGAGTTTGATCAGATTTACAAGATCATTATTGAGACAGATCAGTTTCAGATCAATCATCATCACACAATCAACTCAGATGATGAGGAAAATATCAAACAATGTTGTAGAAGTGGCTGTGTAGCGAGTGGATTTTTATTGAATGAACATTCTCAAAACTTTATTTACAGTGAGTATTTAATTGTAAACAGATTTTTATTTGGGGTTAAAACATTGTATTGTATATTTGTTTAATATTGTAATGTTTACGACACGCTGAAACTGGCGAGTTCAGCGAAAAGTTTGTTTTATTTTGAAAACATACCGGATGCACTTTAAATTCGCTCGAGTGGTTTCCGATTTAAGTCGTGAATAGAAATACAGAGAGCAGAATTTTAGAGAAATGTTCAGAGATGCATGAATGGAGCAAAATACTGCTTTGAGTTGTTTTTCTTGAGGAAATCACATTATGATACATTTAAAAGCTCTAAAAAGTTGATTTTGGATGATATAGGCACTTTGAGATAGTTAACAGCACATTTGATGTGACAGAAATGACAGAACAATGTAATAATTGAGTGTCTGAAGGTCACAGACACAACAAGAGTCTGAAGTATCAAAGTCAACAGATCATTCTGGCTTTAAGTGGAATCTTCAGTTGGAGATCAGATTTTTACAACTGTGACAGCATCAATGTTTCCACTGGAACTGCTGAAGTTTCCATGAGGTTCAAACAGATTCAGATGAAGACTGAAGGACAGAAAAGAAAAACAGCATTCAGTTGTTCCTAGAAAAAGATTCTGCAGGCACTAAACACTCTGGTTCCTTTCAAATCAGGAACAAAAATCACATTTAGAAACTTGTTGAAATGTTGGATTTCATGTTGGACTTGTTATAACAAACTATTGTAAGTGTAAAAAAATCCAGGAAAGCATGAAGTTTATCTGCAGAAACTCAAAGATGTTCACCACAATCAAAGAATGAAGCAAAGCTAAACTTTCCTTTCTCTCTTCATCCTGACTGGAAAAAGCAGGTTGTGCAGAAAAACGGCTCAAAAGTCTGTAGTTCTCCTTTGAAAGCATTTACTGACATCTCTAAACTGTAGAGGAGCCTTGAAAAACATCAGGATCCAAAATGTCTGAATGTGGTCCTGCAGAGGAGCTGCTGATGGCTCTGATGTTAGTCTGAGTGTTTCAGCTGATTCAGTTCTGGAGCTTCTAAAGAACCCGTATGTGTTTGGACATGAACAGGTCCAAGTCAGTTACTAGTCATTCTGTCCACTGTGTCTGCTGCTCCTAAAGTTCCTTTTCTGATCCCAGAAATCCTTCAGGATCTTCTTCAGTTTGTTAGCTGGTCTACAGACTGCAGATTTCTGATGGTTCTGCTGTCAGTACTGACTGTGAAGTGGGTTATTCTGAACACAAGTCCACTGTTAGAAATTACTTCCTGACTTCAGCTGACTCCAACATGAAGCTTCAGCATCTGACTGACTCTAATCTAGTGGACGTCTGCCAAAGCTCCAAACTGACAACAAACTTCCTCCTTCAGATTCTCAGGACATTTCTATCACAGCTCAGTGGAGCTGCAGGTCCAGCTGGACAAGAACTTTCATGGCGGCAGGAAGAACAAATGAAAACAGTCTGTTCAAATCCTTCAACACTGGAGCTTTAGCTCATTTATCTCCAGTGTTTAGGCTACATTCTTTCATCTACTTTTAACACAATTTAATGTAATGTGGTCGGAGAGGCCCAAATGGGTCTGGTTTGGATGATCCATTACTGTCCTGATGTTGGTGACGTCCTCTGTGCACTTCCTGATGGGATGCCTGATGTGCATAGTCCTCCAGGCCCACCTCTCCCTCATGCAGAGCTGCCTCCCTGAAGATCTGCCAGTCTGTGCGCTGGAAATAGTCCTGCAGAGCTGGGGCCGCCTCACTGGGCCACACTGTGATGGTTTTCTGTGTTGGTGCCTGGTGTCTGAGGAGAGGGGGGTAAACAGGGGCCAGCATGATTGTAATGTGGTCGGAGAGGCCCAAATGGGGGTGGGGGACAGCTCTGTATGCATCTTTTCTGTTGGTAAAAACACAGTCCAAGGTGCTGTTTCCTCGTGTTGGTATAGTGATGTGATGGTGGAACTTGGACAGAGTGTCTGTCAGGTTTACATGGTTGAAATCTCCTGCACCCACGTAAAAAAGCCTCCGGGTCCTTATGCTGGAGTGAGCTGATGTTGTTGTGTAGCTCCGTTGTAGATCTCTTCAACTTTAACCTTTTCACAGACAGCATCCAGTTAGTTTCCAACATTTGCTAAAATATTGTGGACTCCATTCTTCCTTCAACTCGTGAAATGTTTCCTGTGCCGCTGGCTGCAATACAAGCCTAATTCATGATTAATCCACCCCGGTGCCTAACAGTTGCACAGAGCTTCTTTTAATTAAACTCTGGACCCTTTCTTCTCCAAACGGATCTTTGCTCATCGTGGTCAAAAAGTTCAATTTTAACCTCGTTGGTCCACAGAATTTGCTTCCGAAATTCATCAGGCTTGTTTAAATGTTCATTTGTTAACTTCAAACGTTGAATTTTGTGATAAGCACGTGGGAGAGGTTTTCTTCTGATGACTCTTCCATGAAGACCATATTTGTCCAAGTATCTCTTGACAGTAGAACAGTGTAGCATAACTCCAGAGTGTGCAGGTTTTTCTGGAAGGATCGTGCAGTCAAACATGGGTTTAGACTTCCTTTTCTCACAATCCTGTGAGCTTCTCTGTCTGAGATTGTTCTTGTTCTTCCAGATCTTGGTTTGACTTCCACTGTTCCTGTTGACTGACATTTCTTAATTACAT
>NW_023416882.1:68344-70690 GCF_002922805.2 Oryzias melastigma | reverse complement strand
GGGTCCTTATGCTGGAGTGAGCTGATGTTGTTGTGTAGCTCCGTTGTAGATCTCTTCAACTTTAACCTTTTCACAGACGGCATCCAGTTAGTTTCCAACATTTGCTAAAATATTGTGGACTCCATTCTTCCCTCAACTCGTGAAATGTTTCCTGTGCCGCTGGCTGCAATACAAGCCTAATTCATGATTAATCCACCCCCGTGCCTAACAGTTGCACAGAGCTTCTTTTCATTAAACTCTGGACCCTTTCTTCTCCAAACGGATCTTTGCTCATTGTGGACAAAAAGTTCAATTTTAACCTCGTTGGTAAACAGAATTTGTTTCCAATATTCATCAGGCTTGTTTAAATGTTCATTTGTGAACTTCAAACGTTGAATTTTGTGATGAGCACGTGGGAGACGCTTTCTTCTGATGACTCTTCCATGAAGACCATATTTGTCCAAGTATCTATTGACAGTAGAACAGTGTAGCATAATTCCAGAGTGTGCAGGTTTTTCTGGAAGGATCGTGCAGTCAAACATGGGTTTAGACTTGCTTTTCTCACAATCCTATGAGCTTCTCTGTCTGAGATTGTTCTTGTTCTTCCAGATCTTGGTTTGACTTCCACTGTTCCTGTTGACTGACATTTCTTAATTACATTCCACAAAGAGGATATTAGCATCTGAAAAAGCTTTGCTATCTTTTTGTAGCCTTCTCCTGCTTTGTGAGTATCATGATGCTGATTGTTGGAGCAAGGTCAGATGATTCACATTATTTTAAATCTTTGAGACTGAAATCACCTGTCTTTGCAAACGATGATTGTAAACAATAAATGACACTGTCATGTCTCAGCTTTTCCAAAGGGGGCAATGCATAAAATAAATCCTGCAGGGTGAACAAACTTTTACACACACCGTTATTTAGTTTCTATTATTTTGAAAGGGTAAATGATAGAAATAATGACTCATTTTTTTAAATATTAAAATTATAAAAAATCTTTAAACTGATCCATTTAGAGGATTTTTCAATCAGTTCTTGGCTTCTTTATGCACAAAAATATAACATTATAACTGGGGTGCACAAACTTTTGAACACCACTGTAAGCTGTTTCCTCACTGGTGGAAACATTCCCTCCTGTCTCCTTTTCCTCTTTTCTTTGACCTTGTTGGAAAAGGTCATGGGATCAAGGAAAGGTTGTAGAAAATTTCATCAGACGGCTGAACTGATTCCAAGCTGTGATCCAGAAAATGTTCTGAAAATCTTCCAGTGAAATATCAGAAAGTTCTTCATCTGAAACCTTCTTCTCATCCTTCAGGGAGTTCAGCTCATTTACTGACCTCAGAGTCTGCAGTCTGCAGTCTGGACTCTCCAGAAAACCACACAGATGAAGAAATCCTGAATCCTGGATCTTGTTCCTGCTCAGGTTCAATTCTGTCAGTCTGGATGGGTTGTTCTTCAGAACTACGCCAAGAACTTCACAGCTGATCTCTGACAAACTGCAGCCCCACAACCTGAAATCAGACAGAATAGTGTGTTCAGGAGCAGTGATGACAGCTGGAGTTCCAGCAAGTAAACAGAATTTGATCAGATTTACAAGATCGTTATTGAAACAGATCAGTTTGAGATCAATCATCATCACACAATCAACTCAATTGATGAGGAAAATATCAAACAATCATCAGTTTTTCAAATCGCTGTAGAGCTTTTCTAGTTAAAGTTAAAGTTAAAGTCAAAGTCCCACTATTTGTCACGCACCTAGGTGTGTGAAATTTGTTCTCCGCATTTGACCCATCCCCTGGGAGAGCGGTGAGCTGCAGACACAGCCGCGCTCGGGAACCATTTGGTGGTTTAACCCCCCAGTCCAACTCCTTAGTGCTGAGTGCCAAGCAGGGAGGCACTGGGTCCCATTTTTAGAGTCTTTGGTATGACTCGGCCGGGATTTGAACCAATCTCAGGGCGGACACTCTACCACAAGGCCACTGAGCTGGTGGATTCTCTTTTCCATCAGTTTGTCAGTAAAAAGTTCTTTTCTAAACCTGAACTGATCTCTTCCATAAAGACTGACTGAAGATTGAAACTTTGCTGACTCAGCAGAAAGAGTAATGTGTAATGACACACTGAAAGAACAATATTAGTGGTTGCTGCTGAGTTTGCACATTTCATCCTGACACAATGCTCCAACTGCACATCCAAGCTGCCCAGACTCTCTCTACGTTTGTCAGCACATACAGTATATATGTGAACAACTGTTCTATTTGATGAAGCTAAACTAATATAGAAGGTTCTGATTGATGAACACCTTTACTCAATCCTGAGGATTTCCTCAGCTCAGAGCCTGAACCCAAAGATGAGACACCATCAAGTATC
>NW_023416882.1:66952-67747 GCF_002922805.2 Oryzias melastigma | reverse complement strand
TCTCTTCCATAAAGACTGACTGAAGATTGAAACTTTGCTGACTCAGCAGAAAGAGTAATGTGTAATGACACACTGAAAGAACAATATTAGTGGTTGCTTCTGAGTTTGCACATTTCATCCTGACACAATGCTCCAACTGCACATCCAAGCTGCTCAGATTCTCTCTACGTTTGTCAGCACATACAGTATCTATGTGAACAACTGTTCTATTTGATGAAGCTAAACTAATATAGGAGGTTCTGATTGATGAACACCTTTACTCAATCCTGAGGATTTCCTCAGCTCAGAGCCTGAACCCAAAGATGAGACACCATCAAGTATCAGACTCAGACAAGTGAGATTCACAGAGTATTACATTAAAATAAATGTCTGTTACATTTTCACATTTGTTACTACAGGACATGTGATTTTTCCTTTGAAAGAAGTATTTTTGTTTGTGTACCACATATATTTGTATTTCATTGTTTTGATTTGAATGAACTCAGAAAAAAGAAAAAAATTAGATCAGAAACATTAGAAAGAAAAATGATTTGATTTATTTTTTTCATTTTCACATGTTACTATTAGAAAACAGTGATAGGTTAGAATCATGAAGCAGAACATAAATGCATTTTCAGTTTATAATCATCAACTTTCATTTCTCCATTTATCTTAAAATTGAGGAATGTTCCTTAAATATTTTGTTTTTTAAGCACATTTACTTTATTTTTTTCTGTTTTCCTGTTAAAAACAGTTTTCAAAAACAGAGCTAAAACAAAATCTTGGTTTATTAATTTGATGCTGAAATATTCTGCA
>NW_023416882.1:55368-66489 GCF_002922805.2 Oryzias melastigma | reverse complement strand
ACTTCTCCAGGACATCGTTCAGGGTTGAAAAGGACTACAACTGAATGTAAACCACTTTCTTTAAAATTTTTGAAATTTCTAAGCTTCTTCTTCTAAGCTGGTTTACTAAATATATATATATATATATATATATATATATTTTTTTTTTCTTTACATTAAAGGAGTCTACAAGAAATGTACTTAAAAAAAAGAAAAATATCAGATATTTTATAGATGATGAATTTTCAATGAAAGAAATTTGCTGATTCGTAGAAGTTGTTTCTGATGCATAAAGACTATAGTAATTACATCATTACAGTTTTTTTCTCCATAGAACTCCATTCTAACACTGATTTAGTCTGCATGTGGACTTCATCTAATGCAGGAGTCTCCAACCTTTTATGCTCACTGAGAAACTTTAAATAATGAAACAGCTGGAGATCTACTTATGTTTAGTTGATTTGATTTATATTTTAAATGTTCACATCGAACAACTGAAAACGGTGAAGTTAAAACAAAAGACGTTTTGTGTTGAAAACTTTCACATCAGATTCTGTCAGTGAGAAGTCTGGTCCTGCATAGATTCAACCAGAGCTGTAAGCTGGAGTGGATCCACTGAGGTTTACTCTGATGGAGTCATTTAAATGTTAATCTGTCCGTCTGGTTCTGAACTTCATGACATTCATGTCAGAAAAGGAAGATTCACAAAGAAATGTCCACCCAATTAATGCTGCCATTTTCAGAGCAGCCTGGTGGAGATTTGGATCATTTTCTGGCTGCACTAAACTCCAGAAGTGCTGAGAATGCTGCAGAGATTTGATCTGAACATCATTGTGGAGATTTAGAACTTCCATCTGTTTGAAAACTCTTCTACCAGCTTGGACAGACATCACAATATCTGTGAACATGAAGAACTTTTTCTGGCCCTGAATGAACTTCCAGCATCTTTGATACTGAGAGGAAGAGCTGGATATACTGAGAGGCTCGGGTGTAAAGTCCCCCTAAGCCCCTAAAATGTCCCCCTCCGATGATAATCATGATTTTTGAGTTTTTTAACATGAATTTGTGGCATTTTTCTTATGGAACACAACAAATGTAATAAGAAATAATTTTGTTTTTTACATTTACGAGTATTTCTCCTTTTAAATCTGCCAATCAAACTGTCTTGGACAGACTCTGTTTGAATGAATGATCGTCTTTCCATCACAACAGTTCTGCTGCACATGCACTAAACCCTCATCTGTTCCTAGCGTGTCTAGTTCAGGTTCTGGAGAAGAGAAGATGGTATCTTCACATTGACTGCAGTCAAATGAGCCGCCGTTCACATTTCTGTGGTCAAATCAGCATCACTGGATTTTTGGTGTGAGTTTCATCCAATACTTACGGTAGCAGGACTGAGAACGCTGGAAAATCTCCACCAGACTCCACGGAGCTTCTTGATGTGACCACGGAAATGTGAACGGCGGCTCATTTGACCGCAGTTGGAAAGGATTGTAAATCAATGAAAGAGCATTTTGATGTTAGCTTTCATTATTTTATAAGAACTCTGCTCTGAGAAACCAATGATTGAATGTATTGATCACAGCACAGTCAATAAACATTGGAGAATTAGCTAAAAGAGTCTTTGGTGAACTGGAAGGAGAAAGAATCAGGATTTTGGAGGAAGTTCTGTCCATGAAGATCTGAGCTGACATCCAGATCACAAGTGTCAAGACTAAGGCTGTCATGCTCTCCTCCGACCACCAGAGAGAGCTCTCGCCCGAATACTAGCTCCTCCTCCCATCATGCACCAGTCTCCAGTTCCGGTTCTCTCTGCTGTTTCTCATCACGTCATCTCCCAGACTGTTTATATTCCTCCCGCTGACTAGCTTCTTTGCGTAGTCTTGAATCGTTCTTCCTCACGTTCCGTCTAAGTATTCTTCGTTTTTGCCTACTCGTGTTTTGACCTCCTGCCTGTTTATCTCATTCTCCGCCTCGTCCCTGCGTCCTGACCTTGGCCTGTTTTTGACTCCGACTCTGCTCATCCAACTCTTGCTTCTCGCTATTAAACAATTTGCATATAGATCCACACGCCTCTGCCTCGTCCTTACAAGAAGTCTGTCTGCTTATCTTTTGCGGTCTTTTTTAGAACATCTTTTTTTTATTTATTAATTACTTACTTTGAGTCATTTTTTTAATTTGCTTTAAAGTTTGCTTGGCTTAGTCTATATATATATATATATATATATTGCTTTTTGTGTACTTATTTTAATGTTCTGGTTTAGCTATTTATTCTTTTGAGTTTTTTCTTTTAATTATTTATAATATGTATCCTTTGACGCTTTTATGTATTTAGTTATTAGTAGAGATGTTCTGCTCGAGCAGATAGCTCGACTCTGTATCAAGTCTTTCAAAGCGGAAGTATCACTGGTGGAGCTCACAAAAGAGAGCTTAGATTAGCCTACATGAATTTTTAGATAAGAAATCTAGCATTATTTGGTTAGAGTGTCGGTTAATTTTGAATCGTAGTTTGTCTCCTTGAAGCTAGCAATCTGTGTTTTGTAAATATGGGCTATTCAAAAAATGAATATGTACAAATGCAATTAAGACACATTATTTCATATAATATTTTATTATTTTTACTAATGTATAATAATTAAGGGCAGATCATGAATCAGCACCATATATTGTAAGGTATTATTGTACGGTGCTTCAAATTTTTGTTCCATGTGCCCTTTTTTTTTTAATTTGAGAACCTGCCCCTCCAAATGTCTCTGCACGGCCCTGCTGCACAGGAAGACTGCTTACACCCTCTGCATCAAAATAAGACACTTCAAGTCCTTGACAGAGCTGGAAGCATCGAGGTGGGCTGGGCTGTTCGCTCCAGTACGACTCCAAGAGGACGCTGGAAGTCCCTGTACACGTTCCCTGTTGAAAAGCGTGCAGCTGATCTCCAGTGGAGGATTGTGCATGGATGTGTAGCCACAAACAGATACAAGGCACGGTTTGATCCAACACAATCAGAACGCTGTGACTTCTGTGACCAGACTGAAACTCTGCCACACTTGTTTGCACAGTGCAACTGCTTGGTTTCTCTTTTCAGCATTCTGACTACATGGTGTCTCGGGTTGGGAGAGGTGTTTTCTCTCCCCCTCTTTGTGCACGGGCCTGTATTTTCAAATGCAAAAAGAAAAAGAAATCAACGGTTGAATTTCCTGTTTGCTACGGCTAAAATTGCAATCTGGCTCACCAGACGTAATCAGGCAAACTCTGAGGGATGTGTTGATGTTAAACAGATGTTTTGTGCTGTTTTAAGATCATGGTTACGTGTGGAATACGCTTATTTTAAAGTGACTGAAAGGCTGGAGGAATTCTCAGAAACCTGGGCTGTAGAAAAAGTTTTGTGTCATGTGAATGCTGATGGGGAACTCCTTTTCTCCTTTTGAACCCCAGAGTTCATGTCATCATTAATTCTTTTCTTTTTTATCATGTGGGTTATTTTGTAAATATTAGAATGGTCCAATAAAGGGCATTTTAAAATCACTAATCTACTTCTTCTTCTTCTTCCTTGTGGAAGGAGTGTGGTTGAAGGAGCTGAAGAGTTTGTGGTTTTGTTTGTCTTTTTCTGATTTCTTTTCTTTCCTTTTTCACATTGGTGTTGGTATTAGGTTTATGTTGTGTTTTGGGGGTTAATTTTGGGGGTTTGTTGGGTTTTTTGGGGGGGTTTCTGAGGGTTTGTTCTGGTGGTGGGTGTGGAGCTGGTGGCGTGCTGGACGCCATGGCTCTCACTTCGCTTACCAGAAAACATGGAGGTAAAACTTGCACCAGTTCTCTCCACAGCGTGGAGGAGGGGGCTCTGGCCGTGGGTGCAGTTTATCCATCAGTTAAATCTGCTCCCAGAATGAGTGGAGCGGTCGTTTTGTTTGTGGAGAGGGTTGAGCAGGTGAACACGCTAGTTGAGAAAGGTATCTCTATCAATGGCGTGTTTGAACCTGTCATGCCGCTCTCTCTGCCAGCGACTAAGATCACGCTGTCTAACGTTCCCCCGTTCATCAGTGACGAGTTTCTGATGTGGGAGTTGTCCAAACAGGTGTCACCTGTGCGTAAAGTTTTGTCTGGCTGTAACGCCTTGTCCACACTTAGGCGGGTATCTGCTAAAACGAATATATTTTTATACGTTTCGGCCTATCATCCACACGAAACCGAATATTTAAGTCACTGAAAACGGTGCTTTTGGAAAACTCCAGCCAAAGTGAAGATTTTGGAAAACTCCGGTTTTGCGTCTGCGTGTGGACATGAATAACCGGTAATTTACGTTTTTAAACGTCACTTTTTGCGACAATTAATGAATACACGTCAGTACTAGCTGTGTTTCCATTACACATTTGCGCAAAACTTTATCGAAATTCAAGGAATTTTGAAAAAAGCAATGTTTCTAAATGACCCTGTTTCCATTAAATCATCATTTTGCGATAAAGCACAACCCAACTCACGCGATAAGTCATTAAAAACACGACGATGAATGAGAACAAGTATTTTTTTTATTTGATTCACTAAAAAAGGAGCATTGCGGTGACGTCACAGCTCTGTCTGGAGAGCGCGTGCTGCGCAGTCTATTGACCGTCTCAGGTGAGAAACCTGTTCAGCGGTTTTTAAAATAAATAACCATCCCATTAAGTAAGCTGCTGGACTTTTTTCTGTTTAAAAACACGACCAGATGCATTTAAGTTTCTGTCCCTGCACTCGCGCTTTTCCTCAAACGAGAGTTCAGCATCTTCAGGCTCCAAGCTGCAGAAGTGAAGCTGCAAATGAAGCTGTTGGATCTCTCCTGCCGCCCGCGTGCTGCGCTCAGGACAGACACACAAAGAGGCACATCTATTTTGAAAACTATAGGGCAGTTCCAGGGCTTTCCCCGCCGTTTGATGGTTCGCTGTGGTGTCTCACCAAGTTGGTCAGGAAACATGCAGCACCAGATGTGACTGTCTCCCTGTCAGCTGCAGACATGCTCTCCGCTCTGATGTCAGAGGAAGATCTCATCCTCATTTCTATGTTTTCTTGCAGTCATGTGACCTCAGCTACCTGCTGCTTTGGTAACTGAACTCTTTACTTATCTGTAAATTGGACTTCATTATTCACATGTTGAAAAATTCATTGGCTGCTGTTCATTTCTGAAACTCTTCTTGGTCTGTCTCCATCTTATCTAAAGCAGCTTTAGCATTCGTGTTCTCCTGTGGACAACAGCCGCTCTGCTGAACTGATCTGTTAACAATCCCAAACTCTTCACCTGTTCTGTGTCTTCTCAATCTGCTGCAGCCACAGACTGGAAGGATTTACAGAAACTCTCAGATTGGACACTTTTATTTCACATGAGGATTTTTAAACACATCTTAGCAACAATTTGAAAAATAATTGCTGCTGTTAGTGTAAATATTTTAGGGTTTTATACTTTTAGATGGTGTTTTTTCTTGATTCTATTTAATTGTATTTCTTGTTCTTGTAACTCCTCTCTTTCTTTTCTCAAAGGTCTTGCCTTTCGTCATGCCACAGATGCAAATCAGAATGATGTTCTTAATCTTTCCTGTCTGGATAAATAAAGGTTAAATGAAAAAAAAACATTTCTGAATTTATTGTCAGATAAGAACTGTCCTGTGAAGTGTCTGTTCATCAGCTGCTGTGCCTTCATCCATGGATCAGAGCTTCCATCTGCTTTACCAGAAGAACAGAGATGTCCTCAGAGGACAGTGAAGGTCAGAGCAGCAGATCATGTGATGCATCAGAACTCTACAGAGAAATGTGTCAGTCTGTTTGTTCGAGATGAAACTGGTCAGAAATGTGTTTTCACTCAAGAAGTAGATCACAGAGTTCAGGATTAACAGACAATATTTTAGGTCTTATTGTTTATGTTCCATAAAATCCAGCTGCACCACACGGACTACCCTGAAGCTACAGAATGCTGTCACCTGCAAGAGGTTGCGCAAAAAAATATATTTTTCAAGGATTTTAGTCATATTTTATTCACAACTAAATATTCCAATTTAGTTAGATCTGTGGATGTCAGCATTTCCTTTTCTACGGTTTTTAAATGCAGCCTCAGGCTGTTTATTTTATTCTACAGGCAAGAAAAACGACCTTATTTTATTCCAAATACTATAAACCTTTAAATCATAGAAGGAACATATACACACACTGTTGTTACAGCAATGTCGGTTTTAAACTTGTTTTATCCTGGAGAGCTGCTTAAACTGAATTGCACATGGAGGACTAAAAAAAGTTATTCTGCCTATTTATGTTTTAATTTATTAAAATAAAAAACAAATATATATATATATATATATATATGCAAAACTATGTCTAGTTAGATTATCTCAATATTGTCAATGTGCTTTAGTTATTAATCTTTTAAAAATAAATTTATTTTTTTTTGTATTAAAATGTAAAATATATTCATTTTTTTAAATTAAAATGGCATAACACTTGTCTTATTTTGTTGGATTTATTTTTCTTTCAGCGGTTTTTGTCTTCTCAGCACCACAGAAAAGAGAAAACATACAAAAAAGCCCAATAAATAAAAATTAAAAAGAACAGTCAAACTTGTTTTGCTTGCGAAATTAATTCTTCTTATTATTTTGCCATATTATGTGTCGGATTCTGTTAAAAAGCATAATAGAACGCTTATTTCTAGTTATAAATTCACCTTCCTTATTAGAAACAGGAGGGTTGCGGGCACACTTTGACCTCATCAAGATGGCGGTGCGTTGAGACGTCAGCTCCAATAGGGGGCGACAAGCGATGCAGCATCTATCCATGTATATGGAGCAGTGAGCACTTTCCTTTTTGAATGTCGTCACGTTTGAGGGGGGCAGTCTTGGCATTTAGGGGGGCATTGCCCCACCTTGCTCATGCCTTGATCCGGCCTTAATCAGCAGGATGCTTGGGGTGGCACAAATGTAAAACAGAGAAAATTTTGAACGGAAAATCAAAGATAGGGCGAGAGTATGATGAGGCACTACGCATATAAAAACCTTTGTGCTGCAAATGCAAAAATATTCTTGAAAGCAAAAACGAAGAACCAATATTATGGGCGCCAGTGGCTTAGGTGGTAGAGCGGGTCAGCCAATGATCGAAGGATAGGCAATTCCGGCTCCCGCCAGCCAAATGTTGTTGTGTCCTTGGGCAAGGCTACCGGTGTTTCTTTCTGTGCTATTTGGAAAAATCCACCTCAAATTTCCTCCTTTTAGAACCAACATGAAGATTTTTAAATTTATAATCAAAGTGATCTGCTTGTGTTTGTAAATCTTTGTTTTCTATCAGTCATTTCCAGATATTCTGGAAGTAGATCTCCAGTGAAGCAGAAACAGGAAGTAAAGAAGAGACAGAAAAGCAGGAGACAAGGGCTGGGCGATAAAACGATAATTATCGTTATTGCGATATTACTTTTTTTCGATAGTGAAATTAGTCTATTGCGATAAACTTGCGTGTTAAATAACACGGGAGAAACCCCCGGAAGAGGGGGTTTCTCCCGTGTTTCTTCTGCTCTCTCAGTTCCATTAGCTCCCGCTTCTTCTTCTTACGGAGCGGCTGATTCTAGGAGCCCAGACTGAGAGGGGGGGCACGGAGGCCCCGAATGATGACAATAGGACACAACAGAAAACATTATTTCAGTAAACCAATAACCAATATATAATCGCAAATACTTTTATTCTTAATGTCAAGGTAACGATGTTTATATATTTTGTTTTGGAAACATCGTCACCGGACCACCCCTCCTCTAAATTGAAAATGGTTCGGTCCGACCGGATTATTCTTCCGCAGCTGTTTGTTACCGACAGATCCACAGAGTGTGAGGGAGAGAAGACACGCTTTAAAATCAGGAGTTTAAACACCTGATTTAGAGGAGAACCTCCATGAAAAAAGAAAAAGGAGACAGTCTGTCTATTGCCGCGCGTCACGTGTCACGCGAGGCTGAAAGAGGAGAGAAGGAGAGACTGCGCATGCTCGTTACAGGGGGGCGGGGACTCGATTGTGGCTGTGGAGTTTAGAGTTTGAGGGTTTTGTTAAAATATTAACCAAAATCTTTTGTATAGAGCTTCGAATTAGAATAATTTGTTGTTTTATTGTGTATCAATAATGAATTTGTTAGTTACATTTGTGCCGTTTATGCTCATTTCTTAATGAGGTGATCTAATAATAGTAAAATAAACTTGTTTTTAACGACTCCTGACATGACACTAAATTAAGAGATCTTATGTGTTTGATCAATCCTCCAACATGTACACATGTCAGATGACTGAGTGAAATGATGATTAAATCTATTATCAGAACTGTTTATTATAAGATTAAGTTTACATTTTATTATCTTCTGCTGCACAGCAGTACCTGTAGTTTATGTTCAGAAGAAATCAGAAAATAAAAAAAATAACTGCAATATATTTGCTGCTTTAGAACAATGTTTTTAAGACTTAATTTTAATTTGAAATGAACTTGCTGCAGTCAGATTAAAATAAATCAGAAATTCTGTACAGCCTATTGAAAACATACCACCGTTATGGTTTAACTATTGTGTACATTATGTATATGTACAGTATTTATTAGAAATATTTAAATGTTAATCACAGTTAGTTTAAATACTACAGTTAATACAAAAAAAAGAAAGTTTAATTTGAACTAACTAAGATTTAATAGGGGGGGGGGGGGTTAAGGTGTAAAAATCTGAAGTCCTAAAGCTCTTTGCAATAAAGATTACTTTGATTATTTGATTATTTGATTAATATCGTTTTTAATATCGTTATCGCACAAAATGAAAAAAAAGATATCGCAATATGAAAATTCCCATATCGCCCAGCCCTACAGGAGACACATCAACATGGTGGAAACATTCCCTCCTGTCTCCTTTTCCTCTTTTCCCAGACCTTGTTGGAAAAGGTCATGGGATCAAGGAAAGGTTGTAGAGAAATTCAGCAGACGGCTGAACTGACTCCAAGCTGTGATCCAGAAAATGTTCTGAAAATCTTCCAGTGTCATTTACTGACCTCAGAGTCTGCAGTCTGCAGTCTGGACTCTCCAGAAACCCACATAGATCAAGAAATCCTGAATCCTGGATGTTGTTCCCGCTCAGGTCCAGTTCTGTCAGTCTGGATGGGTTGTTCTTCAGAACTGAACCAAGAACTTCACAGCTGATCTCTGACAAACTGCAGCTCCTCAACCTGAAATCAGACAGAAAAGTGTGTTCAGGAGCAGTGATGACAGCTGGAGTTCCAGCAACTAAACAGAGTTTGATCAGATTTACAAGATCGTTATTGAAACAGATCAGTTTGAGATCAATCATCATCACACAATCGACTCAACTGATGAGGAAAATGTCAAACAATCATCAGTTTTTTCAAACAGCTTTTCTAGATTCTTTTTTTCATCAGTTTGTCAGTAAGAAGTTATTTTCTAAACCTGAACTGATCTCTTCCATAAAGACTTACTGGAGATTGAAACTTTGCTGACTCAGCAGAAAGAGTAACGTGTAATGACACACTGAAAGAACAATATTAGTGGTTGCTGCTGAGTTTGCACATTTCATCCCGACAAAATGCTCCAACTGCACATCCAAGCTGCTCAGATTCTCTCTACATTTGTCAGCACATACAGTATCTATGTGAACAACTGTTCTATTTGATGGAGCTAAACTAAACATCACATAGGAGCGTCTGATTGATGAACACCTTTACTCAATCCTGAGGATTTCCTCAGCTCAGAGCCTGACCCCAACCATTGATGAACTTGAACCAAAGATGAGACACCATCAAGTATCAGACTCAGACAAGTGAGATTCACAGAGTACTACATTAAAAAAGTCTGTTACATTTTCACATTTGTTACTACAGGACATGTGATTTTTCCTTTGAAATTAGTCCTTTTGTTTTTGTACCACATATATTTGTTTTTTTCATTGTTTTGATTTGAATGAACTCATGAAAAACTGTACAGAGACATGATGCTGTACCTGAGTAATGAAACTGTTTATTTTTGGACTTAATTTTTACTTGTTCACAAATGTTTTTACAAGTGATACGTGCGAATGCACAAGATTTCAGTTTTTTTCTTAATGTGTAATTCTTGAATGCACAGGTTTTTGCATGATTTGACAACAAAGTTTCATTTTTGATCAATGATTGAACTGTTTTCAAAGTGGAAGTTTGGTTCTGCAAGAAGAGTTTGAAGTTTTGTTAATGTAGCTTGAAAATTGAGTTTTGTGTTAACAGTTTAGAGAAAAAGAGAGCAGCTTTCAAGAAAAGTGTCTCAGCAATCGAGAAAAACTGTAATAAACATTAAACCAGTCTAGCTCTCCACTTCAAGAATATTAGATTTTTGTGTCTCTGTGTTTTTGATGATGACATCTCTGGTCTGAGTGTTTCAGCTGATTCAGTTCTGGAGTTTCTTCAGAAAGTTCTAAAGTCAGTTTCTAGTCATTTTATGGTCTGGTACATCATTACAGAACTGGACATGAAGAACTTTTTCTGTCCCTAAATGAACTTACAGCATCTTTGATACTGAGAGGAAGAGATGAAATCTTTAGTTTCTGATTTGCTGTCTCCATCTTGTAATAGTTGGTTCAGGTTGTTCATTTTTGTTACATCTGTCATGAAAACCAGATCCCATGACCTTTCCACAGAGAACCTGCTGGTGGATGATGCAATGATTGATCAGAAATAAAGGAAAGTCTGGGTCATTCTTGCAGTGAGCGATGAATCCTGAGTGACATCCTATCATATCTGCTGCTCCATCAGTTGTTACAGGTGTGACTCTAGCTGTCTGATAGCATCTGCAGACAGATCTCTCACCCTCCACACCACAGTGTTTGGACCAAGCTGGACGTCAGGAATGGTGGACAGAATCTCTGTCTTATTTTGATGATCCTGGAATAATGATTCCACCACGACGGTCATCGTCTCTTTGATGATCCCTCCATCAGTGAAGGACTTCTTGTTGGTCAGAATGTGTCACTTAAATCAGTGGTCCTCACTGTTTTTTAAAGAAGAACCACACTGACGGACCAAAGAGGAAGGGCGAGCCAGAAAACATTCCCGGCACAAAAGAATTGTGTGTAATCAAAACACCGCCTTAAAAAACACACAGCCAAAAAGTGTGTGTGTGCATTTACCTTAGTGCATGGAA
>NW_023416882.1:45489-51791 GCF_002922805.2 Oryzias melastigma | reverse complement strand
TCACTTCCTGTCACTTCAACCTGGAGGAGGTGGAGAGCGCCATGTGACCCCGCTTTCTGTCTGCAGGAGCAGTACATCTTCATCCACGACGCCATCCTGGAGGCGTGTCTGTGTGGGGACACAGCTATTCCAGCCAATCAGCTGCATTCTGTTTACTACGAGATGAACCGCCTGGATCCTCAGACCAACTCCTGCCAGATCAAGGAAGAGTTCCGGGTAATGCACTGACTGTACTTGTGATGAGCACAATGAGGTGGGCGTGGTTTGACGGGTGTGAATCTCTTTGTGCTCAGACTCTGAACATGGTCACGCCCACACTGCGGGTGGAGGATTGTAGCATTGCCTTGCTGCCTCGAAACCACGAGAAGAACCGCTGCATGGACGTGCTGCCCCCAGACCGCTGCCTGCCGTTCCTCATCACTATTGATGGAGAGAGCTCCAACTACATCAATGCCGCCCTCATGGATGTACGTAACAGCCCTTTGCCCCAGCAGGCTGAGTCAAGGCTGAAGAAACAGTCTGAACACAGCCTCTTAAGGATCCGTTCCCTTTGTTCCTGGTAATGTCAGTATTTGACATGAGACTGTTGCTTTTTACTGATTTTGACAGGGTATGCTCTAAAGTTGTCAAACAATATGATCTTGCCATATGGACAGGAGAGTAAGTGGGATTGAACTTTAAACAATTGGAATTATCCTAAAAATAATGATGCAATCCTTTCAAGATGAGTTCACAACCTGAAAGATGAAGCCTAAAGTTGTTCCTCTGACAAATTCAGTCACAGGAACCTGTGACCTGCTGTGTCTTTGCTGCTGAATGAATGTTTACCTAGCAGCTAAAATCTGTCATTCTACCCCATGTGTGGAAGTGTGACATGTCTGACATTCACACGGCAGAAGATCGAAAGGTTTTACAAAAACATCCTCATTTTTAGATTGCACTTTACATTTCTTTTTGCAACTAATTTGCAAAAGAACTCTAACCAGAATTTGTGTGGGAGAAGACTGACAGTCCTAGACAGGAGATCATCAGTGTGTCTGACCCCTAAACATTTACATTTGAACTCATGTTAAAGAGTGTAGCTTGATTTAGGGTTTAGATCACACTGGGCTCAAATCAGAGCCAGGACTAATCATCTGTACATGGTTCACTTATCTTTCCCCCTGAACTGGGAATCTTTACTTTTTGTGTTGAAAAAATGCATGAAAGCATGCATTTTGTCTGATATTATTTTAGGTGGGTCGTGTTTTTCTACTGTTGAGATTTAGATAACCATCAGAACCCATTCTCTGCTCAATTCATGCAGAAGTCCAGCCAGTTCCAATGAGCTCTCGTCATTTTTCTTGCAAATGAATCATCTGTGTTATGACACCCAGCAGTGTTCAGGATTCATCCATTCTTTGATTCAATTCCCATTCATGAATGTGTCCAGTATAGAGCAGCTCATCCTGTGACATCATGTTCCTGAGCTGCTTACCAAAGACAGCTCCTCCCTCAATCCACACACCGACTTCCATAAAGCATTGGTATAGAAAGATCCTACTTTCAAATAGTTCAGACTCAGTGTTTCCATCCAGTGAACACTGTATGTGTAAATTCAATTGGATTCATTGGTTGTAACACACACAGTTACCTGACTGGTAACAATAACCTCGTGTGTGTCACTGCAGAGCTACAAGCAGCCTTCTGCCTTCATCGTTACCCAGCATCCATTGCCAAACACGGTCAAAGATTTCTGGCGTCTGGTTATGGACTACCACTGCACGTCCATTGTCATGCTGAACGACGTGGACCCGGCCCAGGTGCTTCACACACCAACTCTGACACGCACAATCTGAGACACAGACATGCACACATTCACACACAGACACATGCTTAAATATATACACTAAGACAGCCACACTCTGCAGCTGTGAGAGAAGAATCTGATTATAGAAAAAAGAGCTGATGTCTGCCGCCTGTCTGTCAGCTGTGTCCTCAGTACTGGCCGGAGAACGGCCTCCATCGTCTGGGGTCGCTGCAGGTGGAGTTTGTGTCTGCAGATCTGGAGGAAGATGTCATCAGTCGGATCTTCAGGATCTACAACACAGCGCGGGTGAGTTTCCTCCGGCACAGACGGTCAGGATGGTTTCAGGTGTTGAGTTTGTCCAGGTTAGCTCTGAGGCTCCTCAGCAAACATCACTGTTTTCTTCACAGTCTGTTTTAGGGCTGCTACGGTTAAAAGTCCCACTATTTGTCACGCACCTAAGTGTGTGAAATTTGTTCTCCGCACTTGACCCCTCCCCTGGGGGAGCGGTGATCTGCAGACACAGCTGTGCTCGGGAATCATTTGGTGGTTTAATCCCCCAGTCCAACTCCTCAGTGCTGAGTGCCAAGCAGGGAGGCACTGGGTCCCATTTTTAGAGTCTTTGGTCTGACTCGGCCGGGATTTGAAGCCATGACCTTCCAATCTCAGGGCGGACACTCTACCACAAGGCCACTGAGCTGGTTTTTCAACTTATCGATGATTATTAAATGGACTATTAAAATAGTTGACGACTAATCCCAGTGCAATACTTGATTTTTATCAAAATTCTTGTTTTTACTTTTAAGTCACTGGCAGGGACGGCACCTCCTTACCTCTCCAGTCTGGTTTTAAAATACTCCCCCACTAAGTCCTTACGCTCCACAGACCAGTGCATGCTACTGGTTCCCAGAACCAAACGTAAGTTCAGGGGGGACCGTGCTTTTTCTGTGTTGGCTCCCAAACTGTGGAATCAGTTGCCACCAGCTATTGGAGAGATCACGCTTTTGGAGTGTTTTAAAAAAGAATTGTTCCTCCACTACAGCCTTTTAGCATCAGCCTAGCCTTTTATTCTATTTTATGGTGGTTTTATCTCTGTTTTAAAATTGTTTTATTGATTTTATCATTGTTTTTAATTTGTGTTACTTGGTTTTATGTCTTTTATTCTTTTTTATGTTTTACGATTGCACAGTGCTCGGTTTTTGTTTTCCTTGTGTACAGCACCTTGGGCCTCCTTGACTGGTGGTGGAAGGTGCTTTATAAATCAGTAAATGAAATGAAATGAAAAATAATTTAATAGTCGACAGTCGTTACTTAATATTTTATGGAGTCAGAGTGTAGTAAAGCTTAACAAAGTTGTGAGCGTTCAGCACCAAAAAATATACTTTTTTATATTTGAGTCAGCGAGACCAAAACTTTATCTTGAGTAAAAATAGTTCCTTGTTTCAGATGCCGACCTTATCTGATTTAACCCTTTAACACCTGAGGCATCACCGGTGACGCTTAAACACAAAATATTTCATATACAGTTAGTTACTTTTCAACTGTTAACACGATAATTCCAGCAGATTCTGAAGGAGAAAAGCGGCTCAGGGAAAAGTTACAGTAAATCAAAGAACAGAGACACTGGAGCTCCAGTATTAAAGGGTTCATCTTGTTTTAATCTTATAAACTAATGAAGGACAGAAGCTGCACGATTCATTAAAGGTTTAATAAACTATCATCATAATTGTCTTTACTTTTAGTTAGTTTAAAGCTGATCACGGTTAAGATGTGTACTTTACATTCACATTTAATATGAACCAATTAATCGAGTAATCTGTGAATAGTCAACTGTTAAAACAATCGTTTGTGGAACTGTGTCATGCAGCCGCAGGACGGGTACCGCATGGTGCAGCAGTTCCAGTTCCTGGGCTGGCCCATGTACCGGGACACGCCCGTGTCCAAGCGCTCCTTCCTCAAGCTCATCCACCAGGTGGACAAATGGCAGGAGGAGTATGACGGCGGGGAGGGCCGCACCGTGGTCCACTGCTTGTAAGAACACTCTCTGAAAACACACAAACTCATGGGGAACAAATACACATTCAGATAGATATACACAATGGAAGAGATGCCCACACATACATTTACACTCACATACAGATAGTACAAACAGACACTCAGACACAGATGCACCTCCGCTTATACAAACACACATACACACTGGTACATATACAGATACACACAAATATACAGATTCAAAGACACACACAGATCTAGGAAAATATGTTTAGGTTGATATACTCGCACACAAGACAAGACATCTTTGTCCGAATGGACAAATCAAATGACTCCATTCACAGTTACCAGCTGACATGACATCTAGTTCTATCAGAGCCACACCTCTGAAGCAGAGCATGAATGATGGGATTTCTCCATCAGCTGATAGAACTGAAGAACACATTCAGAGAAACATCTTCCAGATCATCCAGTGAACAATCCAGTGAAAACATGACCTTCACCCCACGCAGTTCTCACTACCACAGAGTCAAAAACACACAGAAGCACCTAGAATACGCCTGTTAACCTCCAGGTCCAGAAAACAACCATCTTTGGCCTGCATGATAATATCTGATCACTACGAATTCCCACAATGCACTGGAATGTGTTTGAACATAGAAGTCCACAAGCCCAAGTCCTTACTGAAGATGATCATCAACATTTAATCCTGAGGATTTCCTCAGCTCAGCCCGATGCAGAACAATGGACTTTGCATCCCAGATGAGCACCTATATGTCAGACGTGACCATCAGCAGAGCAGCTAGCTGAGCTTCACCAAACTCTCTGTTTGATTGCTGCCACACAACATTTTCATTTTTCTTTTTAAAAATACGTTTTGTTTGTTCTTGGCCTTCAGAAAATGTGTTCATTCAAAAACTATTCCAGAGAAGCTGTAATGGGAAGTTTGGAGAATAAATGCAACAGATTTTCTTTGTATTTATTTATTGTATTTATTATTTAAAAAAAGCTGTCCTATAGGCTTTGTCAGTTCCAGTTTTTAGGAATCAACTACTGTGCATCACGAAGAAACAAACTGAGCTTTAACACAAGCTTCATTGTTGTGTGTTTTTCTCACTGCTACAGATATTTCAAATGATTGTAATTATTAACGTTATTATTGTTTTGTCTGTTGCTGGCCATGGGAAGAGACCTTCATTAGAAATTACTTTGGAAGCTCTAGAAGAAGATTTTCTTGAGGATTGTTGTGGTTTTTGTTTGATTGTTTTTACATGTTTTTCTCATTTCAGATTGAATTTGTGCAAGAAAGGTCATTTAAAAGTTCTTAATAAATCTGAACCAGTGCAGCCCTGAACTTGTATAATTGTTTGAATATTGTATGTGTGAGTTGACCCCCTACCTGACCTCATCCTCCACAGCTGGACCCCCTTCTCTGTGTAGCATTGGTGGGGTTTTGTCTCCACCTAGTGGTAAGAGTATGGAATTGTCCCTCATCAGTCTCTTCTTTCACCCCCTCCCTCAGGAACGGCGGGGGTCGCAGTGGTGTGTTCTGCAGCGTCACCATTGTGTGTGAGATGCTGCGGCAGCAGCGGTGTGTGGATTTGTTTCACGCTGTGAAGACACTCCGGAACAACAAACCTAACATGGTGGACCTGCTGGTACACAAACACACCTGTTGTATTGATTGTGATGATTTTGTTTAGTTTATTTCACTCTTTTTGTTGGTGACTTAAGACGTCTGATGGGCATGTGTTGTGTGTTTCTGCAGGAACAGTACAAGTTCTGCTATGAAGTGGCCCTGGAGTATCTGAACCCTTCTTAGTCACACGGACATGTTCATCCATCTCCTCCCTCTCCTCCTGCTGAGGAGCAGGTTCACTGATCAGTGGAAAGAGGAGGAGCGTGTGCGCATGAACACACCAACAGACTCACACTTTTCACTTTGGTTTTTTATGTGTGTTGTTGTCTTGACTAGTTCTATCTGAGATGTTGGACTGAGCTGGGATTAAAGACAATGTGATCAGAGTATTAGTTGGCCCCTGAGGCCCCCCAGCTCCATCCATCAGCTCCATCAGCAAACCGTCTGCTTCATGACTCAAAGGAAACGTCTCCTTGAAGTTCATCAACCTGCTCTGGATGCAGATTTTTAGGCTTTGATTGAAAAGCCAAACTAAGGATCTGACGTTGAGAAAGGTTTTCCTGGAAGTTCCAGCTGATCTGCTGAAATCCAGAGACCTGCGTCTCTCCTCCTGGACGAAGTGTCCTCCCTGATGGTGCGTCTGTGCTTGGGACCACAATAAGGAGGGCAGCTGAGGGCTGAGAGGAACACCACCTGCTCTTTGCCATGGCAACCAGACAAGCTCAGCTGCTGTGCTGTTCCATCAAGAAGCATTGCTGTGATCCTCACCAGAGACCTTTACAGGCCATGAAACACTGCTGTGTTTCCAGGGCAACAACAAAAGGTTTTAACCTCTGCTGCAGACATCAGAAGCTTATTTTCACCTGTTTTACATGCTGGGGG
>NW_023416882.1:38857-45474 GCF_002922805.2 Oryzias melastigma | reverse complement strand
GGGGGGGGGGGGTGTTGATAATGTACATAGAACCTGAGGAAACAGGAAGAATATTTATTCCTTCACTTGTTTCTGTGTGGATGTTCTCATTCTTTTGAAGCTCGCAGACAATCAGCACAATTCAGCTGGTCGTCACAGCACCTGTAACGAGACTTATTTATGTGGTATGATTCATAAATAAATGTCTATGTACACTGAAAAGTCTGACCCTACAGGACACATCATTCTGCAAGGGCAACCAGTGTGTGGGGGGTGCGGGGGTGGGCCACTGGACTTTCTTAGAAAAAGAGCTCCAAAGCTTCTTTTCAGTCTTTTAAAAAGGAAAGCACTGAAGTGTCCTTCATCGAGCACATGGCAGACAGGTAGACAAGAACCCAGCAGTAGAGTACACCATGCAGACGAGTCTGCCAGTGGTGGAGGATAAAGAGGTGAGACAAGGTGAGCATTTCTGTGAGTACAGGGAGGGTTACCTGGAGAGAATGGATCTTATTTGAGATCCCGTGGGCATAAAACTTGGACTGAAATAAGTGTGGTCGACAGCTGCCGGCGGGCGAGACTAGAGGGTCAGAAAACTGTAACGAGATGAAGCAGACAAGAAACTTGATAATGTTTCTTACTCCACACGTGTGCAAGAGGTGGTGAAAGTGTGATGGAGCAGCTTTTTCATATTTGCCAATGGATCCTCATGTTATGACAGCATGAACACACCCTCACTAACACCTGATATCCCCGACCCCAGTTAAACACGCATCAGATTCACTGTTCCAGTTCTAAAGCTATTGCTTAAAGGGACAGCTAAATGTTGGTAGAAGTAAAACACTCTTCACAGAATCCTCCTTCAAAACAAAGCTGTTATCGTCACTAATATCACTATTATTATCACTATTATCATCACTATTATCACTATCAACACTATTACCATCACTATTATCATCACCATTATCATTACTATTATAATCATTATTATCATCACTATTATCACTATTATCATCACTATTATCATTACTATTATCACTATTATCATCACTATTATCACTATTATCATTAATATTATTATGACTATTATCAAAATATCCGGTCATGTTTTTGTGTCTAAACAGACTGTAGAGATGAAAATATGCATACAATCAAAACACACGCGCTTGGTGTGACCGACGCAATAGGTTAACATGGGCGCCGAATGGAAGCGCACGCCGTTCCGCGCCGCTTCGCGGCGCTATCGCGGCGCTATCGCGGCGCTATCGCGGCGCTATCGCGTCCTGTGTGACTCCGGCGTTAGACAAAACAGAGTAGCACCATGGTTTAACACTGAAACACGTTCCCTAAAACAAATAACTCATAAATTAGAAAGAAAATGGTGCCGTTCCGGATCAGAGCAGTCTCTGAATGCTTGGAAATGTAGCCTCTTAAGTTATAAAAAATCCCTGCGTAAAGCGAGAACTCAATATTACTCAACTGTAACCCTTCCGCTCTCCTTAGTTTGTTTACATTAAAAGTGGGGTCATCTGGACCCCCCAAGACAGTGCGCTGAACTTTTTTTTATCTTTGATTTTTGAGTTTCACTAATGTCCATGACAGACATAAAATCCTGTCCACCTTTGTCATGGAAGAAATCACATATCAATATGTGGTTGGAGTCAACTGGACCCCAAAGAGAGCGGAAGGGTTAATAGCACAAAATGCAAATAATCCAATATTTCTCTTTAGTACTATAGCCAGGCTGACCAGCAACCACAGCTCGGTTGAATCACATATTCCTGCTACTATCAGCTCTGAAGATTTCCTTCATTTCTTCAATAGTAAAATCTCAAATATTAGACACAAGCTAAATGTGTTTATTCCCACTATCAGCCCAAAGCAGACAGAAGTCATAGAAATAAAGGCATCCATGGAAACGCGGATTAACACTGGAAAGGGCGGTGCAACAAATAAGACAGCATGAAAATAATTAAGAAACAACAGCCTGTTGAGAGAGAAACAAATATCAAGGACGAGAAGGAATCAAATGTGGATGCATTAAAGTTTAAGAAAAAGACGTTTAAAGAATATCAGGCAAGAAAAACGTTCAACACAAACAGTCAGAGTGAAAATCAAAGAGGATACAAGAACTGCGGGCGCTGTGGCAAGTCACCTGCACACTCCAAAAACACCTGTGGAGCACGTGACGCCATATGCAGGAAATGTCAGAGAAAGGGACATTTTGCAGCGGTGTACAGATCGAGCAGAATCTGAGCAGTTGTTGAAGATGATGACAACACACTGTTTCTGGGAGCAGTTTCGGCTGGAACACATCCCAGTAATTGGAAAAAACTATTGAAGTGAATGGCAAAAATGTAATTTTCAAACTGGATACAGGAGTGGATGTGACTGTGATACCAGCTGCCACCTACTCAAAAGATCTACACGGCCAGCTCGCCAAAGCAGAAAAAGGCCTGTGTGGTCCTGGTGGAGAAGCCCTGAAAGTAAAAGGCGCTATTGATGCAGTGATGAAATACAAAGACAGAACAACAACACAGTCAGTGTATGTCATACAGAGACTCTCCACCCCTTTGCTGGGCTTTCCAGCCATCTCAGCATTAGGTCTGCTGCACCTCGTAGACAGCGTTAAATAACTTGAGGATGACATGAAAAAATTGTACCCCAAAGTGTTCACAGGACTGGGACTCGTAAAAGGGGAGTACAAGATAAAACTCAAAGAAGGTGCCAAACCCTATGCATTGTCACTGCCTCGATGAGTGCCACTGCCCTTATATGACAAAGTAAAAGCGGAGTTGGAGAGAATGGAGAGAATAGGAGTGATCGAAGCCATTGAGGAACCAACAGAGTGGTGCGCTGGGATGGTGGTTGCCCCTAAGCCCAATGAAAAGGTCAAGATCTATTCAGACATGATTCACCTAAACGAATATGTTTGCAGTTAGCGCCACATACTGCCGGATGTGGATGAGACGTTGGCCAAGTTTGCAGGAGCAACAGTCTTCACAAAACTGGATGCTACAGCTGGGTTTTGGCAAGTACCTCTACACCCTGAGTCAGTCCTTTAACCACATTCATCACCCCATTTGGACGGTACTGTTACAAGAGATTGCCGTTCGGAATATCATCCGCACCTGAACACTTTCAAAAGAGACTGACCCAAATGCTGTCAGGTCTGGACACAGATGACATACTAGTGTTCAGGTCCATTCGGGAACAGCACGATCAAAGATTGCACTGAGTTTTGGAGCATCTTCAGCAGAAAGGGTTGACTCTCAACAATGATAAGTGGCAGTTTGCAGTTGAAAAAGTCATGTTTTTTGGTCACATTGTCTCAGCACAGGGGATTGAAGCAGACCCAGGGAAAACCCGAGCGATCAAGGAGATGCCTACACCAAAAGATGCTGCTGATGTGAAAAGATTTGTGGGAATGGTGAACTATGTTGGAAAGTTCTCCCCATGTGTCGCTGAACCCACACATCCATTAAGAGAGCTCCTCAAGGCAGACACCAACTGGGAGTGGGGAACAGCACAACACCGTGCATTTGATGAGCTACGCAAGGAACGGAGCTCACAAGCAGTTCTCGCCCAGTATTGCCTAAACAGAGAGACCAAAATTGCAGCAGATGCATCCTCTTTTGGATTAGGAGGAGTCTTGTCCCAGAAGCAACCAACGGATGAATGGCGTCCTGTGCCCTTCATTTCACGCAGCATGACAAATGCAGAGCCCAGATATGCACAAATCGAAAAGGAGGCACTCACTCACTGTGACCTGGGCCTGTGAATAGTTTCAGTCTTATCTGGTAGGGATGGACTTTTTGATCCAAACTGATCATAAGCCTCTGATTTCCTTACTGGGCAGCAGAGTTCTCGATGACTTACCAGCTCGTATTCTGAGATTTAGGTTGCGACTACTCCATTTCATATGCAGAATCGAGCACATTCCAGGGAATAATTTAATTACTACAGATACATTGTCCAGGGCACCCATCCAAGCTCTGCCCACAATCCAGGATAAGCAGTTGGAAGAAGATGTTTGTGTCTCTGTTAACAAGATTTTGCAACAGTTACCAGAATTTGAAAGCAAACTAGCACAAATCAGAAAGGTGCAGGAAATGGACATTACATGCCAAAAACTGAAAAACTTAGTACAAACAGGATGGCCTACCAGCAGGAAAGCTCTTCCACCTGATAATAATAATAATAATACATTTTATTTAAAGCGCCTTTCATGTCACTCAAGGACACTGTACATGATAAAACAGAATAAATAGACATAAAAACAGAGCACAATAAAATAAATAAGTCAGCAAGAATACACAGAAAATCAAAGTGAGAAGGCAGATTTAAACAGGTGAGTTTTTAGATGGGATTTGAAAATTGGTAGGGAGACAATATTGCGGAGTTCAGGTGGGAGAGAGTTCCAGAGTTTGGGAGCCGACCGACTGAAGGCTCGGCTCCCCATGGTGACCATGCGCGCAGGAGGTACAGAGAGCTGGAGAGAAGAAGATGACCGGAGAGAACGACGGGGGGAGTAAATTTGGAGGAGATCAGAGAGGTAAGGAGGTGCCAGATTATGGAGGGCTTTAAAGGTCAGAAGGAGGAGTTTGAACTGAATTCTGGATGTAAGCTGAGCTTCAAGTGTACTGGCAGTACCATCAAGACTTGCTCATTGCAGATGGATTACTAATGAAAAGTGAAAGACTTGTCATTCCAGTCAACATGCAGGAGAAAAAGCTGAAAATGGTGCATGAAGGTCACCAAGGCATGACCAAATGCATTGCCAGAGCACAACAGTCCTGGTTTGACCAAACAAATCAAAGCCAAAGTTGAAAACTGCACAGTGTCCGCACGGGACGTTCAAGTTGCACCGGAGCCTCTCATGACAGCACAACTCCCTAGCAGGCCATGGCAGCGCGTAGCAGCTGATCTCTTCCCGTGGAATTGTGCCATGTATCTGTTAGTTGTGAATTATTTTTCCTGATACATCGAAGTTGCAAACCTTACCTCTACTACTGCAGTCCCAGTGATAAACAAATTAAAGGCCATTTTTGCACGGAGTTTCTGAAACCCTTATAACAGATAACGGGCCTCAGTTTTCAGCAGCTGAATTTGAGGCATTTGCAAAAGACTATGATTTCAGCCACGTGACCACGAGTCCCCACTACCCTCAAAGCAACGGGGAAGCGGAGAGGGCTGAGAAGACTATCAAGGCTCTTCTGAAGAGGGGGGAAGATCCGCACAAGGATATCATGGCATACAGAGCCACACCATTGTCGCATGGCTCCTCACCTGCACAGCTGCTGATGGGTCGCAACATCAGGACACCATTGCCCGTCAGTGAAGAGAAACTTCAACCAAATTGGCATAATCTTCTTCATTTCCGGAGCAAGGACCAGGACCAGAAACAGAAACAAGCCTCCTGGTTCAACAAAAGACACAAAGCTCAAACAAAACAAGAGCTCAGACCGGGGCAACAGGTCTGGGTGAAGAACACCAACAGCCCGGGAACAGTTAGCAGTTCAGCCAACACCCCACGTTCCTATGTCATCGACATGCCATCTGGACGCTTCAGGAGAAAAAGATCTCACATCAGAGTGATTCCTGAGGGCCCAACGGTTACACGATCGGGGCGTGTTGTTCGCACCCCACAGAGACTGGACTTATAAAAACTGTTCTGCTTAGGAAACTGTGGTTCACAGGGCACAATAATCCCTGCACAGTTTTGGGGACACAGGTTGTCACCCTTAGACATGTTCATTTCTGTTGTATTGGAAAAAAAAAAGAGAGAGAGAGATGTAAAAGAAGGCAAAATACATTTTGCGGTGTTATAATGTTTATCAGAGAAAGATTGTGCAGCATTGTTGAAAACTACTGTAATGTTTATCGAAGAAATTGTTTACAATTAATGAATGCAAGCTTCAATAGTTTACAGTTAAACTGTTCTGAGATGAAAAAGAAGAAACAGACTCTATGCTAAAAGGAGGAAGATGTAGTGAGGGGCATTTGGGTAGGAACTGATGTGGTGGTGAACAGGAGAAAGGGGGAAGCTTTTAGAGGACAGACTGGTATGCAGCCGGAGGGCATGAGCTAATGTTATGTGTTAATAAAGCTACAGTTAAAAAGCTACAAGAGACTCCATAATCCTTGGTCACGGCGCACATAACACTACAGTATGTATTTTCCTAACACGTTCTTCTTGCAAATTATTTTTTTTCCAGAATATTTTTTGTCTGTACATTAAGTTAGTCAAGTTAAAAACTGACCAATCAGATGCGTCAAATTAAAGCCTGTGGTGCCCGCTGGCCCCCACCTTGAGCATTTGATTGACATCTTCGCCCGAGCTGCTTTCAGTGGAAGGAGGGATGTGAACTGCCAATAAGCTTACTCAGGATTGTCGACTGTAGCTGCTTTAAAAACGGGACTCAGACAAACTCGGTCTATCGCTGTCAGTAGATTTGTTCACTTCTTTTTGCACCATAAGTAAGAGAGAGGGGAAGGATAATGACGAGCTTGTGTTGTCCTGTTAGAACAGCGTATTTGAAGGTGAAAAAGGAAAAATTAAATACTCTACCACAGTGGTCCCCAACAACCGGGCCGCGGACCGGTACCGGGCTGCAGACCCGGATTTTTTTTTTTTTTTT
>NW_023416882.1:31278-38587 GCF_002922805.2 Oryzias melastigma | reverse complement strand
TTGCATTGTGTTGGGGTAGAAATGATGTTGGTCATGTGATGTTCAGTTGTTGTTGTGACGTTATGAGGACCCAGCTAATAAAGTTGTATATGATAACACAGCGGATTAACGTTTTTAATGCCCCCCCCCAAATCAAACTGGTTCTTATTTATAGACACATAACAGTGAACTACCTGTAGCATGAGAGACGAGTCTGAGAACCTGATCAAGAGTATTTATTTCTGTGCTGTTTGGAATAATTTCCCTCATTATTTAACATTTTAGAACCAACAAAAAGATATTTTAAAAAACATGAATTAATCAAAGTGATCTGCTTGAGTTTGGAGATCGTTGTTTTCCTTCAGTCACTTCCAGATATTCTGGAAGTAGATCAGCCGTGAAGCAGAAACAGGAAGTAAAGAAGAGACAGAAAAGCAGGAGACACATCAGAATGGTGGAAACATTCCCTCCTGTCTCCTTTTCCTCTTTTCTTTGACCTTGTTGGAAAAGGTCATGGGATCAAAGAAAGGTTGTAGAGAAATTCAGCAGACGGCTGAACTGACTCCAAGCTGTGATCCAGAAAATGTTCTGAAAATCTTCCAGTGTCATTTACTGACCTCAGAGTCTGCAGTCTGCAGTCTGGACTCTCCAGAAAACCACACAGATGAAGAAATCCTGAATCCTGGACGTTGTTCAAGCTCAGGTCCAGTTCTGTCAGTCTGGACGGGTTGTTCTTCAGAACTGAACCAAGAACTTCACAGCTGATCTTTGACAAACTGCAGTTCTCCAACCTGAAATCAGACAGAAAAGTGTGTTCAGGAGCAGTGATGACAGCTGGAGTTCCAGCAAGTAAACAGAGTTTGATCAGATTTACAAGATCATTATTGAAACAGATCAGTTTCAGATCAATCATCATCACACAATCAACTCAACTGATGGGGAAAATATCAAACAATCATCAGTTTTTTCAAACAGCTGTAGAGCTTTTCTAGATTCTCTTTTTTATCAGTTTGTCAGTAAAAAGTTCTTTTCTAGACCTGAACTGATCTCTTCCATAAAGACTGACTGAAGATTAAAATTTTGCTGACTCAGCAGAAAGAGTAAGCTGCTCAGACTCTCTCTACGTTTGTCAGCACATACAGTATGTGAACAACTGTTCTATTTAATGAAGCTAAACTAAACATCACATAGGAGCGTCTGATTGATGAACACCTTTACTCAATCCTGAGGATTTCCTCAGCTCAGAGCCTGACCCCAAACATTGATGAACTTGAACCAAAGATGAGACTCCATCAAGTATCAGACTCAGACAAGTGAGATTCACGGAGTATTGCATTAAAATAAAGTCTTTTACATTTTTACATGTTTGTACAGGACATGTGATTTTTGCTTTGAAAGAAGTATTATTGTCTGTGTATAGTAGATTTTTGTATTTTATTGTTTTGATTTGAATGGACTCACAAAAAAGCAGATTAGAATCTTTAGAAAGAAAAATGATTTATTTTTTATTTTCATGTTACTGTTAGAAAACAGTGATAGGTTAGGATCATGAAGCAGAACATCAATGCATTTAAAGTTTATAATCATCAACTTTCATTTGTGCATTATCTTAATATTAAAGAATGTTCCTTAAATACTTTATTTTTGAAGGATTTTTTTTCTGTTTTCTTGTTGAAAAATTTTGTTTTTTAAAAAGTGAGCAAAAACAAAATCTTGGTTTATTAATTTGATGCTGAAATATTCTGCACTGTGTTAGGTTTTGGTTCAATACAGTTTTTTTCAGTTGCTAAAACACTAAACCCTATTGTCTGAACCAGTGCTTTGATGTCTGAATCCACTGATTGAATCAATCATTCCTTTGGTAAAACCATAAGCACTATTCACCTGTTTAGACACACCTTGACAACATTGTGATGCACACATGCTGCATACATTGTGTGCACAGGTGACAAAAGTCAAACACAAAGAAAGCACAGTTGTCACCACTTGAACACAACAACTCCAAACTGATCACACTAATGATGTGAGAGAACATGTACACTTTTCCCGTATCACTCACAAAACAATATCTATTTCTACAGAGGGTTTTTCAACTGGATACAATGGAAAGATCCCATGAATAAATCTACATGGATGATGCTGGGTTTAATCTCACCAAAAAGGAGAAGGAGAGGCCGGAATGGGATTGGCTATTGGGTCATTGTTGGTGTTCCTGGGCAGCGTGGTGACAATGTCACATTATGTGCTGCCATTAGCAATCACGGGGTTGTCCACCATCATACCAACCTGAGGCCCTACAACACTCAGCAGCTCCTCATTTTCCTCAATCACATGTGAGATGTTCTGTTGGGGCAGCAGGAGGAGAATCCATCTATGTTGTTGTTTGGGACAATGAGAGTTTTCACAGAGCCCTCCAGGTTAGAGAGTGCTTCAATATGAACCAGGGTTTATCAATCTTTGCCTTCCACTGTACTCCTCTTTACTAAACACTATTAAGGAGCTCTCCTCATGGTGGTAGAAGGTATATGAACGATTTCACAACAAAGTTCATTTTTGATCAAACATTGAACTGTTTTGAGGTGAAAGTTTGGTTCTGCAAGAAGAGTTTGCTTAATTTGTTTAATTAAGCTTGAAGATTGTGTCTTGTGTTTACAGTTTAGAGAAAAAGAGAGCAACTTTCAAGAAAAGTGTCTTAGCAATCGAGAAAAACTGTAATAAACATTAAACCAGTCTGGTCTAAAGTCCACCTAAAGTCAGTTTCTAGTCATTTTATGGTCGGGTCCGTCATTACAGAACTGAATCCAAAGAAGAGACAGAAAAGCAGGAGACACATCAGAATGGTGGAAACATTCCCTCCTGTCTCCTTTTCCTATTTTCCTTGACCTTGTTGGAAAAGGTCATGGGATCAAGGAAAGGTTGAAGAGAAATTCAGCAGACGGCTGAACTGACTCCAAGCTGTGATCCAGAAAATGTTCAGAAAATCTTCCAGTGAAACATCAGAAAGTTCTTCACCTGAAACCTTCTTCTAATCATTCAGGGAGTTCAGCTCATTTACTGACCTCAGAGTTTGCAGTCTGCAGTCTGGACTCTCCAGAAAACCCCGTAGATGAAGAAATCCGGAATCCTGGATTTTGTTCCTGCTCAGGTCCAGTTCTGTCAGACTGGATGGGTTGTTCTTCAGAACTGAGCCCAGAACTTCACAGCTGATCTCTGACAAAGTGCAGCCTATCAACCTGAAATCAGACAGAAAAGTGTGTTCAGGAGCAGTGATGACAGCTGGAGGTTCCAGCAAGTAAACAGAGTTTGATCAGATTTACAAGATCATTGTTGAAACAGATCAGTTTCAGATCAATCATCATCACACAATCAACTGATGAGGAAAATGTCAAACAATCATCAGTTTTTCAAACAGCTGTAGAGCTTTTCTAAATTCTCTTTTTCATCAGTTTGTCAGTAAGAAGTTATTTTCTAAACCTGAACTGAGTTCTTCCATAAAGACTGACTGAAGATTGAAACTTTGCTGACTCAGCAGAAAGAGTAATGTGTAATGACGCACTGAAAGAACAATATTAGTGGTTGCTGCTGAGTTTGCACATTTCATCCTGACACAATGCTCCAGCTGCACATCCAAGCTGCTCAGACTCTCTCTACGTTTGTCAGCACATACAGTATCTATGTGAACAACTGTTCTATTTGATGAAGCTAAACTAATATAGGAGGGTCTGATTGATGAACACCTTTACTCAATCCTGAGGATTTCCTCAGCTCAGAGCCTGACCCAAAACATTGAGGAACTTGAACCAAAGATGAGACACCATCAAGTATCAGACTCAGACAAGTGAGATTCACAGAGTATTACATAAAAAAAGTCTGTTACATTTTCACATTTGTTACTACAGGACATGTGATTTTTGCTTTGAAATTAGTCCTTTTGTTTTTGTACCACATATATTTGTTTTTTTAATTGTTTTGATTTGAATGAACTCATGAAAAACTGTACAGAGACATGATGCTGTACCTGAGTAATGAAACTGTTTATTTTTGACTTAATTTTTACTTGTTCACAAATGTTTTTACAAGTGATACGTGCGAATGCACAAGATTTCAGTTTTTTTCTTATTGTGTAATTCTTGAATGCACAGGTTTTTGCATGATTTGACAACAAAGTTTCATTTTTGATCAATGATTGAACTGTTTCGAAGTGGAAGTTTGGTTCTGCAAGAAGAGTTTAAGTTTTGTTAATGTAGCTTGAAAATTGAGTTTTGTGTTAACAGTTTAGAGAAAAAGAGAGCAGCTTTCAAGAAAAGTGTCTCAGCAATCGAGAAAAACTGTAATACACATTAAACCAATCTAGCTCTCCACTTCAAGAATATTAGATTTTTGTGTCTCTGTGTTTTTGATGATGACATCTCTGGTCTGAGTGTTTCAGCTGATTCAGTTCTGGAGTTTCTTCAGAAAGTTCTAAAGTCAGTTTCTAGTCATTTTATGCTCTGTACATCATTACAGAACTGAATCTATGTTCATCAGGAGATCACAGAATCTCATTTCAAATCTCATCCGTGGATTCTGGTGGAATCCTCTCTCTCTTTCTGCTGCTCCCAAAGTTCATCTGATCCCAGAAGTCTTTTAGGACAGTGGTCCTCAACCTTTTTCAGATTATGGACCAGTTTAATGTCAGACAATATTTTAACAAACTGATCCAGACGGGTCAAAGTTGCTGTTTAATATTTCTAAGCTTCTGGTTTATTAAAAAAAAAAACTATTTTCTTTACCTTAAAAGAGTCTAGAAGAAATGTAGTTTAAACATATATATCAGATATTTTAATGATGATGAATATTCAATAAAACAAAGTTGCTGATTTGTAGAAGTTGATTCATAAAAAGTAGATAAAATGGATCATTACAGTTTTTTCTCCATAGAACTCCATTATAACACTGATGTAGTCTGCATGTGGACTTCATCTAATGCAGGAGTCTCCAACCTTTTATGCTCACTGAGAAACTTTAAATAATGAAACACCTGGAGATCTACTTATGTTTAGTTGTTTTGATTTACATTTTAAATGTTCACATTGAACAACTGAAAACACTGAAGTTAAAACAAAAGACGTTTTGTGTTGAAAACTTTCACAACAGATTCTGTCAGTGAGAAATCTGGTCCTGCATAGATTCAACCAGAGCTGTAAGCTGTAGTGTATCCACTGAGGTTTACTCTGATGGAGTCATTTAAATGTTCATCTGTCCGTCTGGTTCTGAACTTCATGACATTCATGTCAGAAAGGGCAGATTCACTAAGAAATGTCCACCCAAATAATGCTGCCATTTTCAGGGCAGCCTGCTGGAGATTTGGATCCTTTTCTGGCTGCACTAAACTCCAGAAGTGCTGAGAATGCTGCAGAGATTTGATCTGAACATCATTGTGGAGATTTAGGACTTCCATCTTCACAGGATCAACAGAGAACAGGTCAGCATCTGTCCTGACAACTCACCGATGTCCACATCCAGAAAAGCTTCACAATAAATGTCACACAGGCTCCAGTTTCTCAAAGTCACAGAATCTGTTTGAAAACTCTTCTACCAGCTTGGACAGACATCACAATATCTGTGAACATGAAGAACTTTTTCTGTCCCTGAATGAACATCCAGCATCTTTGATACTGAGAGGAAGAGATGAAATCTCTAGTTTCTGATTTGCTGGATGTAGAAACTGAGCTTTACTTTGAAGGTCTTCACAGCTATGAACATGTCACATATAACCCAGATCCAACAACCACTTAGTGTCTCTTAGTAAAGAAGTATCCTCTCCCCTCATTTCCATGAAATCCTTGATTTCACTGAGCAGAGAGAGGAAGTGCTGTAGAATTTTGTCTCTGCTGAGTCTTCTGACCTCAGAGTGAAGGAGGTCACCATGTTCAGCAAACCATTCCTCCAGGAAAAGCTGGAAGCTCCAGTGTGGCAAAAATATATCGCTCTATAACTAAAACTCATTCATACAAATCACAATCATAACGTAATGTAACGTGAGGCAGCACAGAGATGATGTTGAGATGTTTTTTTTCTTCTGCAGATATTAAACATGCTGTTTGCTACACTAACTACACTAACTAACGCTACACCAGTCATTACTGCCAGCCTGGCTCTCTGACAGTCTACTCCAATGAAGGACAGTGCAGAACAATGTTTGATTGACAACGAGTTGACAGTCGTTTCAATTTTGATTTTGACATTTTCAATTTTGATTGGTTATCAACTTTATAAAGTGACACATCAATCTGGTTTTATGTTTAGATAAAACACGATGAGCTACCGGTGTTTCTTTCTGTGCTATTTGGAAAAATCCACCTCAAATTTCCTCCTTTTAGAACCAACATGAAGATTTTTAAATTTATAATCAAAGTGATCTGCTTGAGTTTGGAGATCTTTGTTTTCCTTCAGTCATTTCCAGATATTCTGGAAGTAGATCTCCAGTGAAGCAGAAACAGGAAGTAAAGAAGAGACAGAAAAGCAGGAGGCACATCAGAATGGTGGAAACATTCCCTCCCGTCTCCTTTTCCTCTTTTCCTTGACCTTGTTGGAAAAGGTCATGGGATCAAGGAAAGGTTGTAGAGAAATTCAGCAGACGGCTGAACTGACTCCAAGCTGTGATCCAGAAAATGTTCAGAAAATCTACCAGTGAAACATCAGAAAGTTCTTCACCTGAAACCTTCTTCTCATCCTTCAAGGAGTTCAGCTCATTTACTGACCTCAGAGTCTGCAGTCTGCAGTCTGGACTCTCCAGAAAACCACACAGATCAAGAAATCCAGAATCCTGGATTTTGTTCCTGCTCAGGTCCAGTTCTGTCAGTTTGGACGGGTTGTTCTTCAGAACTGCGCCCAGAACTTCACAGCTGATCTCTGACAAACTGCAGTATATCAACCTGAAATCAGACAGAAAAGTGTGTTCAGGAGCAGTGATGACAGCTGGAGTTCCAGCAAGTAAACAGAGTCTGATCAGATTTACAAGATCATTATTGAAACAGATCAGTTTCAGATCAATCATCATCACACAATCAACTCAACTGATGAGGAAAATATCAAACAATAGTGTAGAAGTGGCTGCATGGTTGGAGGTACTGTTTTAGATAATCTGTGTACGCTGATGACTTGGTGGTCTTTAGCCTCAGTTCAGCTGGACTCCAGCAGTTACTTATAGTGTGTTCTGAGTAGGGTGAACAACATGATATACAATAAAATGCATTGAAAAGTTTAACTATGATCTCCTGTACAAGAGAAGGCAAATATATGTCATTTCCATGATTTAAACTGTCTCGAAATATCCTTAGTGTCTGTA
>NW_023416882.1:24031-28834 GCF_002922805.2 Oryzias melastigma | reverse complement strand
ACATGAAATGTGCTATACAAATAAACTTGCCTTGCCTTGCCTTCTGCTGAACACAAGTCCACTGTCAGAAATGACTTCCTGACTTCAGCTGACTCCAACATGAAGCTTCAGCAGTCTGACTGACTCTAATCTAGTGGACGTCTGCCAAAGCTCCAAACTGACAACAAACTTCCTCCTTGAGAATCTCAGGACGTTTCCATCACAGCTCAGTGGAGCTGCAGGTCCAGCTGGACCAGAACTTTCATGGCGGCAGGAGGAACGGATGAAAACAGTCTGTTCAAATTTGTCAACACCAGAGCTCATTTATCTCCAGTGTTTAGACCACATTCTTTCGTCTACTGTTAACGCAATTCTAGCGGATTCTGAAGTGGAGTAAATGAGCCTCGCGTTGATACGCAGCTCTGTGCAGTTATGAAGTGTTTGTGTAATCCACGATTATCGGCGGACACTGAAGTGGAGAAAAGCAGCTTCATGCTGCAGCGCTCTCATTATGAACGCTCAAAGTTAGTAATATTGTGTTTATCGGAGCAAAGCAGGAAAGAAAAGACGCTTTTTTCCACATCAGAATCAGCTGATACACGGTGATATTGAGAATAGAAGATTTATGGCAAGCCACAAAGACATTAATTCACTGCAAGATTTCAGCATTTTAAAGTCGTACTTCAACTATATTTGAACTGTTTTCAAAGTGTTTTAAAGTGGTCTTTTAATCATGTTTCTGCCGTTTTAAGCCAAAATCTAAAAACTTGTCATTTTCTAGGACATAGTTTCTGCAGAGTGACAGGAGTTCATTAGACATTCCCCTTGGAGTTTTGTGCGGGACTGTTGGTGTGAAGTAACCCTCACGCTGATATCTGATGAAATCTTTGTTTACTCGCTGTCCTCTCTAGCTTACAGCCCCTCACACCCCAAGCTAACATTAGCGTGCAACAAAGACAGTGAGCGATATCGCAGTTACAGTTTAGATCCAGATCCCAGATCAGACCAGGAAAACAAAGATGCTTCAGAATGGAGCAGAGCAAGGAGACTTAGGTTCACCCATTTCACTTGCTGTCACAAATTTAAGCTTTTTCAAAATGCACATTTTTATTCATTTTTATAAACTATATAAATTTAGTAGTTGATCCTTATTGTAGAACTCTGTTTTAAATGAAGTGCTTTATGCTTAACAGTTTGTCAGTTAATCATTTTTCAATTCTTAATGCAGATAATTGATAGAAAATGAAAAAAAGAAAGATCTGTATTAATAACAATGAGGTTGAGAGGGTCGGTGCACCAAACCTTTGTGCTGGTGCACCTGAGAAAAAAAGTTAGGTGCACTGGTGCAACCAGTACAAAAATTCAGTCTTCTTCCTTCTACTCGTGAAATGTTTCCTGTGCCGTTGGCTGCAATACAAGCCCAATATATGATTAATCCACCCCCGTGCTCAACAGTTGGACAGAGGTTCTTTTCATTAAACCCTGGACCCTTTCTTCTCCAAACGGATCTTTGCTCATTGTGGACAAAAGTTCCATTTTAACCTCGTTGGTCCACAGAATTTGTTTCCAAAATGCACACCTGAACCAGGTAATCAGGGACTCATGACAATTACCTGCTTCAGGTGTGTACACCCAATAAGAACATGCCAGAGCAGGGTATATTGGAAAACATGCAGGAAGGCGGCTCTCGAGGACCAGGGTTCCCTACCCCTGCTGTAGACTGACATTTCTTAATGGCATTCCACAAAGAGGATATTAGCATCTGAAAAAGCTTTGCTATCTTCTTGTAGCCTTCTCCTGCTTTGTGAGTATCATGATGCTGATTGTTGGAGCAAGGTCAGATGATTCACATTATTTTAAATCTTTGAGACTGAAATCACCTGTCTTTGCAAACGATGATTGTGAATAATCCATGACACTGTCATGTCTCAGCTTTTCCAGAGGGGGCGATGCATACTATAAATCCTGCAGGGTGAACAACTTTTACACACACCGTTATTTAGTTTCTATTATTTTGAAAGGGTAAATGGTGGAAATAATGACTCATTTTTTTTTAAATATTACAAGAATGTCAAATCTTTAAACTGATTTATTTAGAGGATTTTTCAATCTGTCCTTGGCTTCTTTATGTACAAAAATATAACATTTTAACTGGGGTGCACAAACTTTCAAACACCACTGTAAGATGAACAGTTTCCCCACTGGTGGAAACATTCACTCTTGTCTCCTTTTCCTCTTTTCTTTGACCTTGTTGGAAAAGGTCATAGCATCAAGAAAAGCTCTTGGAGAAATTCATCAGACGACTGAACTGACTCCAAGCTGTGATCCAGAAAATGTTCAGAAAATCTTCCAGTGAAACATCAGAAAGTTCTTCACCTGAAACCTTCTTCTCATCCTTCAGGGAGTTCAGCTCATTTACTGACCTCAGAGTCTGCAGTCTGCAGTCTGGACTCTCCAGAAAACCACACAGATGAAGAAATCCGGAATCCTGGATGTTGTTCTCACTCAGGTCTAGTTCTGTCAGACTGGACAGGTTGTGATTCTCAAATGAACTCAGAGTCTTACCGCTGATCTCTGACAAACTGCAGTCCTTCAACCTGAAATCAGGCAGAAAAGTGTGTTCAGGAGCAGTGATGACAGCTGGAGTTCCAGCAAGTAAACAGAGTTTGACCAGATGTTAAAAATTACTAAAACAGATCCGTTTTTATGTAAATCATCATCACAAAATCTATTTTATGAATAATTTAGAGGTGACTTTCCTGTTGAAGCTTCTGAGGAGCTGATGAGTTCAGTTTGTGTGTCTGATGCGCTTCTGTCTTATAAAGACATTGCAGCAGTCTGTTACTTTGTTTTGTCTTTTATTTTCATTTGCCAAAATATTCACGCACAAGCAGAAACTCAGTGAGCATGCGGACGTGGGACCCTAGGTATGTGTACTTGCGCGGACTCTAGGTACTTCCACACCGGCGGCGTGTGGTGCGTTCAAGAACGCGGGCTAATGAACACATGCTCAGCAGGTGGTATCCACACCGGAGCAGCGCGGTCACACACGCCGTGGCAGGGAGGAGATTTTTCTTCTATTGTATTTTTACTGTTCATTAGCGCCCTTCCGCCACCTGCAATATGGACAATCTCGGAGCAAAATGTAAAAGCGGTGGAAGTCCCCCAAATTTTGCCCCATATTTTATGTTTTCACAACTCTGTCCTTTTATTTATTTATTTATTTATTTATTTATTTATGTATTTATTTTTTTACTTGTCCTGTCCAACCGCTGAGCCAACAGATACAGGCTGAGAGCCTCTAGTGTTGGGCAGATTTTACTGTCACAACAGGGATTTATTGAGTGTAAACCCCTGTTGTATTTCATGCTAAACTTTATTTATATTGACTATGCTTTTGCTTTTGATACAGTCCAGCCTCAGTTGCTGAAGGAGAAGCTCAAGAGAATGGGAGTGGATCCTGCTTTTGTTCGCTGGATCCACAACTACCTGACTTCAAAGTCACAATATGTCCGACTGGGTGACTGTGTATCTGGAGTATTGATGAGCAACACCGGCGCACCACAGGGAACTGTACTATCACCTTTTCTCTTCACGCTTTACACTGCTGATTTTATTCATGCATCTGCGGCTTGTCATGTCCAAAAATATTCGGACGACACCGCTATTGTGGCATGTGTAAAGGGAGGGGATGAGAGTGAGTACAGGGAGCTCATCACTGGATTCACCTCCTGGAGCAGGGAGAATGGTCTTGTGCTGAACACTTCAAAGACCAAGGAGATGATCATTGACTTTGGTAGGAAGCCCTCCCACCAACCAGTGATCATCAATGGAGAGAGGATCGAGGTGGTTGATGCCTACAAGTACTTGGGAGTGCACCTTGACCACAAACTGGACTGGACAGAGCAGGCTCGGGCTCTGTAAAGGAAAGGACAGAGTAGGCTGTGCCGACATGCTGCTCCTCTTCTATCAGTCGGTTGTGGCAAGTGCTGTTTCCTTTGGGGTTGTATGTTGGGGTGGCAGTATGACCAAAAGGGACTGCAATCGGCTGGACAAACTGATTAGGAGGTGTGCATCTGCGATCCGGAGGAGGGTGGACTCTGTGGGAACTGTGCTGCAGAAGAGGATGAAGGCTCTACGCCGAAGCATCCTGGGTAATCCCAGACATCCTCTACATAGCACAATGTCTGCACAGAGGAGCACACGGAGTAACAGGCTTCTTTCACTGCGCTGCAGGACTGAGCGCTTTAAGAACTCATTTGTCCCTTCAGCCATCAGGCTGTTCAACAAATCTGCCTGATATAAACTGGTATTTTATTTTATTTTACGAATCTGTTATTTTTATTGCTATTTCTTGTGTGTGTTTGTGTGTGTTCTGTTCTGCTGCCGGACACCTGAATTAGATAGATAGAACTTTATTAATCTCCCTTGGGAGATTAATAAAGTTCTATCTATCTATCTATCTATATATCTTACTTTATTTTTTTTTTCCTTGTTGGACCGGATGGAAAAGAAGAAGCGGGATGGGGTTAGGAAAAAGGAGAAAGAAGAAGATGGCAACAGAGGGAAGCAACATCATGAAAGAACCAGGACTAAGTAACAAACTAGAATGGGCGGGGCCTGTCAAAACACACACACTGTAGTTGAACGCACACTTGTTAGCCAAAATAGTCTCCACATCTAAACTACTCATAATGTACTCAGTGCAACTGCAGCTCACATGCTCCATCATACAAACTCATTCAGATAAAGACTTTCATTCTGCCACACAAACTGTTAGTGCTAAGGTGAGCTGATACCTGTGCTCAGGTGAGTGTTTATGTT
>NW_023416882.1:21447-23557 GCF_002922805.2 Oryzias melastigma | reverse complement strand
ATGTAAACAAGCCGACCCACAAGGTGCTACACCCCCCACCCCCTGCAAGGAGGGAGGAGCCCAGAAGGAGCCAGTCCCAGGGACAAATCCGACCTCCCGCCCCCAAGCACCTCTCCTGTGGGTGCACTGGTCAGGCACCAACGGGACTGAAGCGGCTGGACCAATGTCTCAATGGAGACCACAAAGCGCCAGACCCCCCAGGCCCCATACCTAATGGGACCCCGGTTTCCCATGGAACACCCCGCCCCCACACACACACACACCAGTTAGTTGTACTTCAAGAAAATTTTCATTGATGTGAAAATAAAATAGTTTTATTTAAAAATATTGTCTTTTGTAACTTTGTTAAATTCAAAAGACGGTGAAAAAAATCAATTAAAATCGAATTCGTAATGAAAATCTGGGATTAGATTTTTTGGCCATATTGCCCAGCCCTAAGTCTTAGAGTTTTTTTTTTAATCTGCTAGGATTCCATCTCCATCTCATATAAATCAGTCATCTTACATTCATTATTGACATATAAACCTTGCACCAGAGCCAATGTGGGGTTTAGTGTCTTGCTCAAGGACACTTTGACACATGGGCGGGGAAGGTGGGAATCTAACTCAAAATCTTCCGATCAGGAGTCGACCACCCTACCACTACACCACAGCCACCCCTCACACGAGTCTTTGAAATGTTCACTTTGTCACTTTGTACATTTTCCCAAAATCAGACAGAGAAGACATTAATTCTATAAATGATGGTTCTGGATTCTCCAGAAACATCAAAACATCATCATCATCAGCAGATGTTTGAAGATGACAAGCAGCTGCAGGAAGATGCTGCTGCAGATCTGATTCTGAATGTGGACATTTCTGCTGACCGATTCATGAAGATCATTTCTGTCAGACAATCAAACTATGACAGCAACACAGATGCTGCAAATTCAATTCAAGCTTTCTCCAACATGAAGAACTCTGCCAGAAGACCAACATCCTTCAGCATGAAGATGGTCAGCATGCAGCAGGAGAACATCTTCCTCATGTCTGCACTTTAGTGTCAACACAACTTTTTCATCATATTAATGATGATGGATTAGAATTATCTGCGCTTTTCCAGACGTTCAAAGCGCTTACATTGTGTATCCATTATTCATTCACACCTCATTCATACTTGGTGATGGTAAGCTACCACTGTAGCCACAGTTGTCCTGGGGCAGGCTGACAGGGGCATGGCTGCCAGTATGCGCGTACTGCCCCTCTGACCATCACCGGGACATTCATACGCATTCACACACCAGTGGAGCCACACTGGAGGCAAGTAGGTTTATGTGCCTTAGACACAACAAAATTTGGCTGGCGGGAGCCAGAATCGAACTGCCTATCCTTCGATCATTGGCCAACCCGCTCTACCGCTTGAGCTACTGTTGCCTGTATTGACATAAACAAAACTGAAACATGGATTCTTACTTCAGAGTCTGAAGTCTGTAGTCTGGACTCTCCAGAAAACCAGACAAATAAGGAAATCCTGAATCATGCAGGTCTCTGTTCCACCTGAGATCAAGTTCTGTCAGATTGGACGGGTTGGACTTTAGAGCCGAGATCAGAGGTTTCCAGATGTTCTTTGACAAACTGCAGTTCATCAACCTGAAAATAATAAATTATAATAATACATTTTAAATAATAAATGCCTTTCTTGGCACTCAAGGGTGCCTCACAGTACATAAATAAAAACACAACAATAGCATAAAAACAAAACAGCTAAAAAACAAACACAACAGTGAGTCAACAGTTAAAATTACAGGTAAGTGTCAGATATTGAATTCAGTCCGGAAGACGTAAGTTTTCAGGTGTTTGGAGAACTGAGAAAGTGAGTCCATATTTTGTAGATCAGAGGGGAGGGAGTTCCAGAGTTGTGGGGCAGAGGTGCTGAATGCTCTACCCTCCATGGTGATGAGACGTGATCGTGGAGGGACCAGTCGGAGGGAAGAAGAGGATCTGAGGGAGCAGGTGGGAGTAGTGACAGTCAGGAGCCCTGAAAGATACGGAGGGGCGAGGTTGTGGAGGGCTTTGAAAGTTAAAATGAGGATTTTGTAGGTGATCCGGAGAGATACTGGTAGCCAAAGGAG
>NW_023416882.1:15633-21198 GCF_002922805.2 Oryzias melastigma | reverse complement strand
ACAAACACAACAGTGAGTCAACAGTTAAAATTACAGGTAAGTGTCAGGTATTGAATTCAGTCCGGAAGAGGTACGTTTTCAGGTGTTTGGAGAATTGAGAAAGTGAGTCCATATTTTGTAGATCAGAGGGGAGGGAGTTCCAGAGTTGTGGGGCAGAGGTGCTGAATGCTCTACCCTCCATGGTGATGAGACGTGATCGTGGAGGGACCAGTCGGAGGGAAGAAGAGGATCTGAGGGAGCAGGTGGGAGTAGTGACAGTCAGGAGCCCTGAAAGATACGGAGGGGCGAGGTTGTGGAGGGCTTTGAAAGTTAAAATGAGGATTTTGTAGGTGATCCGGAGAGATACTGGTAGCCAAAGGAGCTGTTGTAGGATGGGTGTATTATGCTGAATGGAGGAGGTTTGGGTTATTATCCGAGCAGCTGAGTTCTGAACCAGTTGAAGCTTACGGAGGGTTTTTTGAGGAAGTCCAGAAAGAAGGGAGTTACAGTAGTCAATACGGGAGGTGACGAGACTGTGGACCAGGACAGCTGTGGAGTGAGGGGTGAGAGAGGGACGGAGACGATGGATGTTACGGAGATGAAAGTAAGCAGTACGGGTGATGTGGTTGATGTCGGCAGAGAAGGACAGAGTCCTGTCAAGGATGACACCCAGACTCTTAACCTGAAGGGAAGGGGATATGGAGGAGTTGTCGAGAGATAGAGATAAATTACAGTTTTTACTGAGGATGGAATTGTGCCAACAATGAGAAGTTCAGTCTTATTGCAGTTTAATTTAAGAAAGTTTGCTGTGAACCAGGACTTGACTTCAAGTAGACATTCAGAAAGGGAGGAAGGTGGAAAAGTGGAGCCAGGTTTGGAGGAGATGTAGAGCTGGGTGTCATCCGCGTAGCAATGAAACTGGACGTTGTGCTTCCGAAAAATGTAACCGAGGGGGAGAAGGTAGATGATGAAGAACAGGGGCCCCAGGACAGAGCCCTGGGGCACACCTGTGGTGACGGAGGCCATGGGAGAGGTGAAAGATTTTAACTGGATGAACTGCGTTCGACCCGAGAGATAGGAATGGAACCAGCTGAGGGGTAGGTTGGTGATGCCAATATTAGAAAGTCTGTCCAGAAGGATGGGGTGGGAGATGGTGTCAAACGCCACACTCAGATCTAGCAGGAGGAGGATGGAGATTTAACCGCCGTCTGCAGCAAGGAGGAGGTCATTGGTGATCTTGAAGAGGGCTCTGTACTGTGGAGGGGGTGGAAACCAGACTGGAGCTGTTCATATAAATTGTTGCTGGAGAAATGGGCACGGAGTTGAGCGGCGACAGTTTTTTCCACAATTTTTGAGATGAATGGGATGTTTGATATTGGGCGGAAATGATTGAGGTTGGAGGGGTCTAAACCAGGTTTTTTAAGTATGGGGGTGACGACTGCTGATTTGAGAGCAGAGGGGACAGTTCCAGAGTTGAGAGAGGCGTGAATGATGCTGGTGATGAGTGGGGACAGAGAAGGGAGAACAGCCTTGACCAGAGCAGTGGGTATAGGATAAAGCTGGAGGGAGGAGGTGTTGGATTTGTTAATAAGTTCAGTAATTTGATTAACTGACGGGAGGTTAAAATCAGAAAATAAGTGTAGTGGGGGAGTCAAAGCAGCAGGGATTGTATTTTGACTTAAGGAAGGCTGAAGTTGCTGGTGGATTTGCTCAATTTTGGATGTGAAAAATGATGCCAAGGTGTTACAAAAATCTAGGGAGTACAGGTGGGGGTGGGGTAGTGAATTTGGGCATGTTGTTGTTTTGGAGAGGAGAGAGAAAATGACTTTTGTGTTTCCTACTGAGGAGTTTACTAGACCAGATAAATAAGTGATTTTTGCCTTGGAGATGGAATCATTGTAATGAGAAATATGGTTGGTGTACATTCGCCCTGAGACGCTGGGTTGCGTGACGTAAACGAACCCCAGTATTGGAGGAGAGCTGTCAGTGGAAGCTTGACCAGAGACAGGATGGTCCAGGCGAGTAAAATCCACACAGAGTTTATCCACGTAGTTGCAGACGTGAGGGAAAACCAGCAGGCAGGCTAGCTCACACTCACGACTGGATGTTGGTCTGAATCAGACGTGATCAGATCCAGGTGACAGACCACAAGTTGGTGGAAAAAAGAGGTAACAAAAAATAATCCACGACTTGGCCAGAAAAATAAAAAAAAACAAGGTCCACTTTTATACTTTAAATTGACTTAATTATAGTCCAGGGGAGCAGCGGCAGCCAGAGACGCGCCAGCGTTCACCCACCCCGGAAGTGGTGAGACAGAAAAGTGTGTTCAGGAACAGTGATGGAAGCTGGAGTTCTGGGAACTTGGCAAATTCAATCAGGTGGGACCCGTTCTGATGAGAGATGGACAGATTAAATATTCAGTTTAAATTTTAGGCTGAAAAATGGTAACGACCGGTAAAGGAAAAAGCATTACGCCTTGGTGGAGGGGGCTCTGTTTTTCAAATCATTTGTCTTTGAACACAAAAACATGACGGCAAACAAAAATCCAATCGATTTTAAACTAACCTAAAGTAAAGCTGAGTCGTGACTTGAGTCTGACTTTAACATCAACAACTTGGGACTTGACTTGGACTGTAGCCCTCAAATCCAATGATTAAAACGTATATTGACAAAGCCAGCGCTGTGGTCTCTCTGTTTGTGTTTGTCTGCATATGTGTGTGATATTAGAACAACATCCAATCAAATAAGAGCCACTGTGGTTTGATCCAAAAGTCCAACCACTCAAATTGATAAAGGAGCGGCACGTAAAAAGTGCCTATTTGAGCTGGAATTTATTGAAGACAGTACACAACTGGAAGATATACGGTGTTCTGCATCTAAATGAAAGGTTTTTGTGCTGATAATCACTGGATAAGGGGAGAAATAGAAAGTTGTGTTAGTCTGGAGGCGGAGCTGTCAGAACAGACTCTTAATTGAGGGAGCTGTTGACATAGCTCTTACGTCAGCACGTTTCCAACTGCTCGTTTTCGTGGGTATGGGAGGGGCTGCTGAGGAAAGTGCAGGTTTTTAGAGGATTACTCTTAAATGCATGAAGGATCAAAATGGAACTTTGGGGTCCTTTATAGCGAGGAATGAACAGTAAAATGCATTTAAAACCTCAAAAAGTAGAAGTTTCATGGTAGGGCCCCTTTAAAGTCACTTAAAAACTCCTGCGTTCGCACCTGACCTGTAACTCTTACGTGTGAGCTCGTGTTAGTTCTCATTTAATACTTGCTGCTTTGCTTTTTTAATTTACTGCTTTAAAGGTTTTAGTCTGCATTTGTGGGCATGTATGCATTTGTATTCTAGTACTTCACATTCCAGTATGAGATGTATACTCATGATAACAATATTTGTTCACTGATCTGTTCTATAAATGAAATTTACATGATTCTAATCAATGGCTGTACGGTGGCGCAGTGGTTAGCGCTCTTGCCTCACAGCGAGAAGGCCCCGGTTCAAATCCCGGCTGGGGGATTTGGGACCTTTCTGTGTGGAGTTTGCATGTTCTCCCCGTGCATTCCTCCCACGTCCAAAAACATGCTTCATAGGTTAATTGGTGACTCTAAATTGCCCCTAGGTGTGAATGTGAGAGCGTACGTCTGTGTGATTGAGGCCCTGCGACAGACTGGCGACCTGTCCAGGGTGTACCCCGCCTTCGCCCATCAGTAGCCGGGTTAGGCTCCGGCACCCCCGCAACCCCAAAAGGGACAAAGCGGTCGAGAAAATGAATGAATGATTCTAATCAATTCATTCTTGAATGTAAGCCTACTCAAAATCTCTATTCTGTCCAATTTGCATCTTATATGTTTATAAAAAGATACTGATATGAGATATGAAAAGCAATCAGCCATTGGTAAGTATATTGGGTTCATATGTTTGTAAATCTGAGTCTGAAATAGGCAGTGCCTAATCAGCCACAAACGTAACTGCACATCACTGCTCTGTAGTGAGGGGATGCGATATCCAGACTTACTCTTGTTCTTTTCCATCTGCAGGTTACCAGGATTGTAAACATGGTGAATTGGATTTTTGCTACAGATAAATAATTTTTTGATTTTTGAAGAGGGGATGCAAGAACTCTGATGCATTTTAACTAGGGATGTCTCGATCAGGTTTTTTTTTGGCCAAATTTCGATTTTGTGTATTTGTCAGAAAGTACACTGTTTTGGTTTACCATTCATTGTGTTTTGTTGTTATGGCTTCTTTGATAACAAGCCAGTGGACTGTAATTGTGAATTATTCTATGGCTAAAATCTGGCATATTTACATATGATTGTAAATGTTCATTAATATGTAAAATACATTTCTTATATAAAGATCTATTTATTTAAAATCTTCCAGTGAAACATCAGAAAGTTCTTCACCTGAAACCTTCTTCTCAACCTTCAGGGAGTTCAGCTCATTTACTGACCTCAGAGTCTGCAGTCTGCAGTCTGGCAGCTCTAGAAAATTACACAGATGAAGAAATCCGGAATCCTGGAAGTTCTTATTCCAGCTCAGGTCCAGTTCTGTCAGGTTGGATGGGTTGGACTTCAAAGATGAGACCAGAACTTCACAGCTGATTTCTGACAAACTGCAGTTTATCAACCTAAAATCAGACAGAAAAATGTGTTCTGGAGTAGTGATAACAGCTAGAGTTCTAACTTGCTTTGGGCTCAGAGAAGCTTTCAGCAGCAGGACCGAACCAGAAACACATCCAGGTTAGCAAGAAGCTCAGTAGTTTGTGTCTAAGATGAATGCTCTGTAAGACTAAAATTTCAACTGATGTTTTAAGAAACTGGCTTTTTTACAGCTGGAGTTTTTTTTCCACATCAGCACTGACCTCAGAGCACATCAGAACAAACCTGCTTATGATTTTCATTCTTCCTGTCATTTAAAAATGTTAAGTTTAGTTATTGAGTGGAACTGCATAGTGCTTCTTTTGACCCTTTAGCCCCGCCCCCAGTCATGTATAAAAACTACCTCCAGAGGCTCTTCTATCTAACCCAGCAAAGATTTTGTCTTTAGAAGCATACAGACTGAGAACTAAAAGCCGACCTAAAAACTATGTGAACTGAAAGATCTGGTACTGATCCAAGCTCAGTAAATAAGCACCAGAACCAGGTCTGTGGGAAAAACCTGTCAGTCCACCATAGTTTGACCTCCTCACACCTGTTCATAAGGAGCTGCTGCTTTATGGGTCAGAAATGTGCTGCAATCGCTTGTCCATTTAAATCTGCAGTTCTGATGTCGATTCATTTTTTCTTTCAAAGAACATGAACTTATCCCAGAAATTTACACCTGGATGGACTTAGGTTCTCATTTTTAGTCTGGTGTGAAAAACCCAGGATAACATTTGTAACTATCAGGTAAAGAACAGTTTTTAACTCTAGCATCTATAGTTTCTTCTTTACTGACATCTATCTGACACTTTCTTCTGAGAAAGACAAAAAACAGAAAACCTGGAAAAACAGTTGAATGAAAGCTGACCTGAGAGTCTCCAGTTTACAGTGTGGACTCTCCAGTCCAGCAGACAGAAGCTTAACTCCTGAATCCTGCAGGTTG
>NW_023416882.1:0-4727 GCF_002922805.2 Oryzias melastigma | reverse complement strand
CTGATTGGTCGGTTTAAAGCCGGCTTCTGATTGGTCGGTTTAAAGGCGGCTCCTGATTGGTCGGTTTAAAACTAAGCCCTGATTGGTTGGTTTTAAGTTTAGTCCTTATTGGTCGGTTTAAAGCCGGCTTCTGATTGGTCGGTTTAAAGCTGGCTCGTGATTGGCTGGTTTAAAGCTTGCTCCTGATTGGTCGGTTTAAAGCTTAGCCCTGATTGGTCGGTTTAAAGCCGGCTCCTGATTGGCCGGTTTAAAGCCGGCTCCTGATTGGCTGGTTTAAAGCCGGCTCCTGATTGGCCGGGTAAAGCCGGCTTTTGATTTTCCGGTTTAAAGCTTATTTCTGATTGGTCGGTTTAAAGCTTATCCCTGATTTGCCGGTTTAAAGCTTAGACTTGTTTTTCCGGTTTAAAGCTTAGCCCTGATTGGCCGGTTTAAAGCTTAGTCCTGATTGGCCGGTTTAAAGCCGGCTCCTGATTTGTCGGTTCAAAGCCGGCTCCTGATTGGCCGGTTCAAAGCTGGCTCTTGATAGGTCGGTTTAATGTCTTGATCATTGACTGTAAAAATAATGGACTTAGCGAGCTATGAGGTCCCCCCCCCCTTGGAAATGCATTACCTCCTCTCCTCGCGAAAGTAGGCCGCTGCTTTCACCGTCATCCATCAACGGATATCGCCATTTGCAACCCATCTTCAGCGATTGGTCTGAGTCATACCTGACTCATGGATCTACAGTTAGTACTGTCGCCAATCAGGAGTGAGTTTATTGCAACCGTCCGCCTCTTTCCACGCCTCGACCACGAGACTGCGGATGTAAACAGCTTCTACTTTAATAACGGCGGCTCGGGAGAATTGTACAAGTCATCGTTGAAGCCTTTGAGGGAGAACCATTCCAACATTTGATTCTTTCAGTGGTCCTTTTGGATTTACTTACATTTATTCTTTTTTTGTCGAGATAAAAGGAGCATTTAGGTGATGCTGCTGCAGAACTGCGTGTGCCCCCCTTGCGCACGCCGCAGCGTTACTTCTACGTTACACGTTACAGTCTGATCAGATGCACGTGAGAAGCGCGTTCAGCGGTATTTAAAATAAATAACCATCCTAACAAGTGAACAGCTGCATCTTTTTTCTATTTGAAAATGCCACCAGGTCTTTTCAAGTTTGACTCGCACTCCTCAGACGGCTGCGTCTAATTCAGGCTGCAAGCTGGAAAAGTGAAGAAGATGAAACTTTGGTTGGTGTTTTTATGCGCATATACGCAACTTATAATTTATAAGCTACAATCAAAACAGTAAAAAAAAAGGAAAAACGAACGTTAAACAAAAAAGTCCAAAGCACATAACCTCAGAGTGAAATCTATTTCTACTGAGTAAATCCTCATCTAAAAATGTCGACAGCATGCTCCTCTTGTTGTTTTAAACTGCTGCATCGGTACATTCCATTGAGGAAAACAACAGTAGGACAATGATTGGTACATTGTTGAATTGTAAAGTAGGTGTTAAAAGGTCTTCAAGATTCTGATGACGCAAGATGGCGCCGCTGTGTTTGGCCAGCCGTCAGCCTCTGCTTTGCATATTGTTTTTTATTTTGTTTTTATTATTTACTGAAGTGACACCACTACNCGGACCCATTGATGAAGTCTGCTCCAATTGGCTACCCGTCATGTGTCAATCAAACCCCCCAGACGTTCGACGTCAGACCCACAAACGCTTATTCAGCCATCTGATTGGTCAAAAATTAGGATTAGAAAAAAGAAGTTAATCAGAAAGCAGCAGAGGAAGAATGATTATTCTGACATATAAAATGACTGAGAAATAACTGTCTGTTTCTCAATGTAAGTCAATGGGACTTTGGCCTTTTTGCAACCCAGTGGTACTTCCTATATGGAACACGGAAGGAGGGGGGCTTGGTCTGTCCAGTTATTTTATATACAGTCTATGTATCAGCTATTCATGAACACTCAACAAATTTTATGCTAAAACAAAGTCTTATAATTTATTTTTAAGAATTTTAAATGAGGACAGGAATCACATTTGGTCAAAAATGTTCAATAGCTCTAAAGATGTTAAAGCTAAAGTCACTAAACTTTCTCACATGACTAAAAATCACTTATAAAACAAGAAAATTGTATTTTTTTTCCTAGTTTAGATTTGCTGTATTTTTACTTGTTTATTAAAGCTACTTTACAGAAGTGTTCTATTTAAGTGTTTAATGATAAAAGAAGGTTAATGAAATATAAATAAAGGACAACACAAATCTGTTTATTCAATTTATTTTGAATGTCTTATAAAAGTATCGGATCGGGACTCGGTATCGGCAGATACACAAAATCAAATGACTCGGAATCAGATCGGGCCCAAAAAAACCTGATCGACAAGTTCCCGCCTTTCATGACCAGCATTGGAATGATCATTTTTTCAGCTTCATCCGTGTTGGAGACAAGTTGGAAGGTTGTTTCAATCCATCCGAGATAAGGGGCACTGGTTCCATTTGCTGCAGCCAGAGTTAGTTGCTCAGTTGAGTCCAGAATTTCTGCAACATCTCTCAATTTTGTGTGTGGCAAATAGTCAGCTTTCCATTTCTCATCAATGATGGAGACTTGTGAGCCCGAATCACACTGAGTCGGAAGCCTGTTGCCATTTAGGAGACACTCAACGAGGGATTGCCTACCAACAAGTGATGTAACTTTGTGAGGAACGTTTACTTGGGCTGAAGGCGGTGGCACATGTGGAGTCTCAATTTTATCTCCAGTCTTAAACTCATTACATTGTGTCTTGTGTTCACTCCAGTGTTGTCTTTGGCATGTTTTAGTACAATAAAATGTCCTTTTACATGATGAGCATTGTTTCAGATTCTTTGTGTGGTCCATTTTTTTTGAAGTTGGAACATTGCTGGGACTTATGGGTAGTAACCTTTGCCCGTTTAAATATTCCCCTTTTGATGGTCTTGTCCCTCTGAATTTACATCCACTCCCACAGACGTAACAGTGTGTGCAGCATTCATTGGCTCCAGTCTGCTGGCAGACATGGCATGTCCTCTGGAGACGGGCTGAGCAAGGTGAATAATACTGAGCTGGGTGCAGAGTGGGCGGTGGAGCAGGCCTTTGGTAGGGATGCTGGTAACCAAAGTATTGTTGCTGCTGGTCCCTGACAGGCTGAATAACTGGTTGTTGGAGGTAAGGCGTGTTTGGCCCTGGCTGCTGTAATGTCTCCTTAATCTGTGCTATCTCTGCACTAAGGCCTTTAAGAGAAGCCACACCTGTTTTCAGCTCTGCTAGCTCCGTCAGCAGTTCAGGTGGTATTTTAGCTTTGACCTCTTTTGGTGGAGACTTGGCATGTAATGTTTCCTCTGATTGAACCACGTTAAGTATCCTTTCTTGTTCCTCCTTTCTGTCTCATTGACACAAGCTATGTTTAATCTTTCTCGCAAAAGCTCATCAGGAGTGTCAGAATCTAGCAGGAGGGGCTGTAAATCTGTTCTGACAATGTCACTTTGAAGGTCTGTCAGTACTATGTAAGCACATATGCTGAGCCAGAGCTGGGTCATATTCAAGTCAATTCAATTTTATTTATATAGCCCAAAATCACAAAGAGATTTGCCTCATTGGGCTTCAAAATATAAACAATTGTTAAAAACTAAACAGACTACATAAACTGGTTATCCCTGCCCTTAGACCCTCCCTCCCGGTAAGGAAAAACTCCTAAAAAACCTGAGTCAGGAAAAAAAGAAACCTTAGGGATTCCCACATGAAGGAGAGATCCTATCTCAGGACGGACAGGAGATACCAGAACTGTTAAAGAAAGATTAGCTTCTACAACTACGTATCTAAAAGAGTTCATTCAGATAGAGCTGAGGGACGAGTGATGATGAAGTCCATAGTCAAGATGAAGCAGAAGTGCAGTCCACGAGCAGGAGGACAGACGACCCAGCAGGAATCACTCTCACTCAGAGATGCAGGATGGTGTCGGGGGCGTGGTCCGCGGCCAAGAGTGGGAGCGTGGGGGATCCACCGGGGATCTGAAATCTCTCCCGCTCCCCAGAGGAGAGTGGGAAAGAAGAACAACATGTGAATGGAACTGGACCAACAAAAGCATGGAGAACTAAATACAATTAATAATAATAGTGGCATCAGGCTTGGAGGAGAAGTAGAGCTGGGTGTCATCCGCATAGCAGTGAAAGTGAATGTTGTGTTTACAGAAGAGTTGGCCGAGACAGTGAGGATTCAGAGTCTGAGGAGGGAAAGGTGAAAGACAAGGGGAAGCGCCAGCTCAACCCGAGATTTTATCACCAGAAAAAACGAAGACCGGCCACTAAGGAGGAGGACCCTAAAAAGGAAGAAGGGGAGGATGAACCTCAATGTTTGGGAGAAACAAACAACATCCAGAAGCTTGAAGAAGTTCTGGAGGAGGAGGAAGTGCAGCACAGTGAGCCTAAACGCAAAAAAAGGATTCTTCCGGACTCTAATACGGAAACTTAAAAAGAAAAAACATCTTAAAGTTCCAGAAAAAGAGCAGAGTTCACCGTCAATTCTGAAGAACAAGGAGACTTTGGAGAAACAAAGTATTGATCTTGATGAATACTTTTCCCAACGTAACCTTTGTTCCAAAGAAATACAGACAGAGGAACTACTGGATGAATCCCACATGAGGGCAAAGGTCGAACTCGCCGAGACAATGCTCCATTTAAAGCAAGAACAGGCCGAAGTTGCGAAGTTACGAAACGATGTCTTGGTCCTG
>NW_023416881.1:744263-745508 GCF_002922805.2 Oryzias melastigma | reverse complement strand
TGAGCACGTTGCTGCAGTACACCCAGATGGCAACCAGGAGGCATACGAGTTCATGCTCACTCACCTGAAAGACTTGACCAGATCTGCAAAGGAAAAATACAACCAATGGAAACGGTGGATCCCATCACACAGTCAAGAGGAGTTTCAAAAGAGTCTCAGGGCACTTGAAATGATGGTTCCAAAATTAGTCTCCAGAAAAGTTGAGTTCATCAAAATAAAAACGAGGGATTCAGAAGGGCAAGGAATTGTCCTTCCCATGAGCATTCCAACACCTGTTGTTAAATTAAAGCCGATGACTCTTCCCAGGTTTGGAGGAAATCAACGACATTTTTACAGATGGAGAAAAGAATGGGAAGCTCTTCAAAAGCAAGGTGAGCCGACTGGTTCAAGAGAGGTGAAGAAGTTTCAGCTGTTGGACAGCATTGATGAAAGAATCGCAAGAAACCTCCGTCTGAGCACTTACAACACTGCAGAAGAAATTCTTCGAGTCTTAGAGAACCGCTTTGGCAACCAAACTGCTATTGCTATTGAGATAGTGGAGGAACTTCAGAGAATGCCACCCGTTAAAAATCATCAACCCAAGAAAATCGTCGAATTAATTCAAGTTGTAGAAAAAGCACTCCTCGACCTAAGTGATCTCGGAGATACAGGTGCAATTAAAATCCACTTGTCACAAAATCAATAGAAAGCAAACTTCCCATGGCTCTCAAAAAGGAGTGGTTGATGTATGTAGCTGACAAGAGGAATGCAGTAACACCTGACGACCGTTTTGATAATCTTCTGAGCTTCCTCAAAGGTCAAGAACAAATATATGAACAACTAAACCAACTTTGGGATGATGAACCAGCTGGAAGAGAAGCAAAAGCTGAAATCAAACATACCAGAACAAGGTCCACTAAGCAAGATCAAATGGGGTGTGTGGTCTGCGGTGACGTGAAACACAAGAGAAAACTCTATTTCTGCAAGCAGTTCAGGGAACTGAAGACAAATGAAAAAAACATTGCTGTAAAAAAGTTGGGAGCATGTAAAAAGTGTCTTGAAGTTCATGACGACAGCTCTTTCTGTAACCCTGCTTATCTGTGTAAAAATCAAGAGTGCAAATCTGATGACTTACCTGCACATAATTTTTGTCTTTGCCCAAATGCTCAGTTCAAAAGAGGTGAGCAGAGTCAGAAGAGAAGCAAAGAAGATGCAGCAAAGAGTCAAAGTCAAAGAAAATATACACAAGAGCAAGAGGAGTTTTTC
>NW_023416881.1:739263-743958 GCF_002922805.2 Oryzias melastigma | reverse complement strand
CGTGATTAGGGCGTGGTTAGGGAAAGGGGATCGGGGACTGACAACCACCACTTTGAACTTTTGCCGGTTGAAGGACCCCGGTCTGAACGTAGCTGTCCTCGCGCGCGCCTGTTCAAAAATCGCCGAGTAAAGATGAATGAAAAATCGTACTTTTTTATTAAAAATGTTTGGCGGTCCGGATAAAAGGGTCTCGGGGTCCGGACCCTGACCGCGGTCCGCCAGTTGGGGACCCCTGTTTTAGACTGTTTCATTTTGGGTAAAAAATAAATAAATTTTATTTTAAAAACTCTATGCTTTCTTGGGTTTTTATTATTTTCATTATGTTGTAATGCTCCATCTCTCAACATATCTACTTTTGTATTACACCTCCAATGGTTTTTTTTTAGTTTGTTTTTTTGTAAAATAATGCAATCTTCCGGTAAGAACTGTGCCTGGCTGGTGCATAAAAATTGAGTGTTGACCAGTTGTCAAGTCCTTTTACCCCACTTGAAGGGGAAGGCATCAAATGGAAGGAATAGCAGGACTCCACTCATGACTCCAGACTCATAACTTGTTTCACTGTTTTATTAGAATTTTCTTCTTTAGGAATGATTTTTTTCCTTAATTTGTGAGTATTGTTATGAGTTATGAAAGTGGAAGCAATCAAGGTGAAAAACCTGTACACACAGATAGAAATTACAATGAGAAATTTTTGTTACAATTAACAAATAACTATAAATTGTTAGATTTTAAACAACAATATTACAAGAATTTACATAGACAAAAAATAAATTAGAACAAGACAGTAACTTAACATAGCATTGATTTACAAACAATTCACATCCGGAANCACAGATAGAAATTACAATGAGAAATTTTTGTTACAATTAACAAACAACTATAAATTGTTAGATTTAAACAACAATATTGCAAGAATTTACATAGACAAACAATAAATTAGAACAAGAAAGTAACTTAACATAGCATTGATTTACAAACAATTCACATCCGGAAAAGTATCTGACACGCGACAAACAGCTGATCTGACACGCGACAAACAGCTGATCTGACACCGCAGCACACAGCTGATCAATAGCACCCCACCCATTCGCGTATTTCCGCATCTTACCGGCTGCCTCTCCACTCTTTTAGATGCCTTTAAAGATGCTCCGCGAGGTTTAAGGAACGGCCCCAACGCTCGTCTACCTGTTGGCGTGTCCGATCAGAACCTTTTCTCCCGCGCCACGTCCAAATCACTACGTGCCTGCAGCCGCGCTGACGTGGTGACGCAACTTTTGGTTCCCGCCTCTCAAGTTCCCCTTTTAAAATCAGGAGCATGAACAACATTTCTAAAATATTCTATTCCAATCGTACTTATTTATTTTTATTTTATTTATTTATTTACCTTTTAAAATTTTTATTTTATTTATTTCTTTTTTTTTCTTTCATTTACGTGCAATTACGTGCATTTGACTCAACAGCTAGCTTGAGGCTATAAGCTTGCACGTGAGCGTGCAGAGTTCTCGGCGAGGGGAAGGGGGCGGGATTGCTCTGCGTCAACAGTCCACAACCCAGAACTGTATTTCCATGAGTTACTGCAGCAGTGCATGACATATTTAAAAAAAATCAAAAAAGGCTTTTTGATTTTGCCTTAAAACTTCATTAAAATCAAAAGATCACAGGGAACGATTTTATGATACATATGCTTGGAGTGGAACTTTAAATGTTTGATGTCTGGGCATTGCTTTACATTGATCTCAAAGGTGTTCCACAGTTTCACACAGACTTTGTTTGACACCTATTGGAAATGATCTATATGCAAATAAAAGGCCCCAAAAGAGTAAACTTTTTAAATTTGAGAAAACAAACAAAAAAAATAGTTTGTCTTTGGCTATTTTCAATTTTACAAACTCTCAACAGCACAATAATGTGTACAATTATTTTGTATTCTCCTGATACATCTGAACTGTGACCATAATAAGGCTCAGAATTCTGCCTTTTAAATTGTTTCAGTATCAGCCACGGCCAGGAGCAGGTTAAAAACATGCGCGACTGAGCTCTCTCTGCATTGGCCTACTCTAGTTTGGATCTGCGAGGTCATTCTGTGTTTCATCAGAATGACTGAGCAGCAGACATTTGAAATATGGAGTCAAGGGACAAATATCTCAGCAGTCTGATTGCATAACCAAAGTAATCTGGATGCGAAACAAAGTAAAAATGGAAAAATCCTCTTTCAAGAGTTGATAACTACACACCACATTCTTCTGCAGACTCCTGCAGGGTTATGGCATATTGATAAAGTAGGAAAAATGAGAGATGGAGAGATACAAGTACAAAAAATCAGGAGGATACTCAAAATTAATGGGTTGCAAAAGACAGAGGAGGGATGTTGCATCTTTTTGGAAATGTTCTTAAAAAGGTAAAGAGTAAACAGTGATAGGGAGGATGACACTGGATCTGCAGGAGTATTTCCTCACATTTGTCTGCCTAAAGAGATCAGCATTGTCTGAAGGTTACACAAATGCTCTTTTTGTTGTGAATTCTGAAGAAAAGCTGAGTTTTGTTGCCCAACTTTAAATATGACTAAAGTATTGCACTTAAAGCAATGATGACTGACTGTATTGCAGACTTATGTCAGGTCAGGAGGAAATTCACTCAGGATCAGTCTGTCAAGCATGAATTTCAGAATGTAATTTTCAATAAACAAAACATTAGGTTTCCCCATAATCTTACAGAGAATGGTCTTTGTTCATTCGTTAATTCAGTTTATCTTTCTCACTGTCTTCTACACTAAGAGGGAGAATGTAACGACAAGGGACACAATGAAAGAAAAGACTAAAAGAGTGGGGTCTGCGTTTGTCTGAGTCTGTACAGATGGTGCTGAAGAGATGGTTCCAGGTTTAGAGAAATATTAAAACAATACCACCACCCCCCACCCACCCTCCGCAGGTCGCCAGTTCCAACCAAAGAAGAAACAGGTTGGAAGTAACCCAACATTGATACCCAGAATTCCTTTGTTTCCACTCTCACCCACTAGCTTACAGCCCCTCACAACCATGGATAGTAGAATTCACTGGACATATCACCCCTTCTCCTCTTCTGTTCCAGATGCGAAGTACCTGTTGGTTTCAAGAAGGCCAAAAATCCCATAGACTTCCATTGATAAATGGACAGTTATTATTAAGTAATTTTATTTGTCAGAATAATCATTCTTGCTCTGAAACAATAACATCTTCTTTCTAGTCCTAATTTTTTTAAAGATCTTTTTTTCTTATCCCAACTTATTCACATTATAAACTGACCAATCAGATGTCTCAGTAAAAGAATGTGGCGCCTGCTGGCCCCACCTCAAACGTTTGATTGACAGCTTCAAACAAGCTCACTCCTGATTGGCGACAGTAGTTCCTCTAAAAATGTGACTCAGACCGACTTGGACCATTCAGTCTACAGGTTACAAAATGGCGGCAGACGAACAGGAAGCCACGGTGACGGGCTTAGCCTCATTTCGGGAGGGCCGGAGGTAAGGCATTTTCTACAGGCGATGTCAACACCTTCTTTTGTCCANGAGGAATGGCCCGTGAAGTCAGCCAAAGAACTGGCAATGGCGGCAGAAGAAAAAGTCAACAAGCTGCAGAAAAAATCATTCATTGCTGTACTTACAAGAACCCAAGCAAAGAAACGTGAAAGCAAAGAAAACCCACATGAATGCCTACTAAACTTAGGAAGACCATCTGCAGGCTCAGCTACCAGAAAACTTGTGGATGTCAAGCGCTTCAGCTGTTTGTCTCGCCTAATAAAAACTGTCGCATGGATGTGGAGAGCAGCAAAGAGATTTGGAGGAAAAAACAAAGCCATGGAGAAACCACAGTGGGAGGCAGTTCCATTGACTGGAATCATCTCAGTGAAAGAACGTGAAAATGCCCTAAGGGACGTTCTCCTAGCGGCCCAAGAGGACATGATCCTTCCTGCCACCACGACTGACAGATTAGTAGTCCACAAAAATGAAGATTCTGGATTATTAGTTTGTGGTGGTCGGATACAGGCTTTCAGAGAAAATAAAGTTAGCGTCCCAATCTTACCTCAAGACGCTTGGGTGTCTACTTTATTAGCCCGAGAAGCCCATAACAAAAATCACGAAGGAATTGCTGCAACTCTGCTAAAACTGAGAACCAAAGCTTGGGTGATAAAAGGTCGAAGGATCGTCAAACNTCCTAGCGGCCCAAGAGGACATGATCCTTCCTGCCACCACGACTGATAGATTAGTAGTCCACAAAAATGAAGATTCTGGATTATTAGTTTGTGGTGGTCGGATACAGGCTTTCAGAGATAATAAAGTTTGCGTCCCAATCTTACCTCAAGGCGCTTGGGTGTCTACTTTATTAGCCAGAGAAGCCCATAATCAAAATCACGAAGGAATTGCTGCAACTCTGCTAAAAATGAGAACCAAAGCTTGGGTGATAAAAGGTCGAAGGATCGTCAAACGAGTTGTTGATGAATGTTTAATCTGCAGGAAAGAAAAGTCAAAGAAATGTCAACAAATAATGAGTTCATTACCACCAGAGAGGACCGAACCTGCTGCGCCATTCCAATTCACGACTGTAGACCTCTTTGGACCATACCAAGTAAGAGATGATGTTAGAAAAAGGGTCACGCAAAAGGTCTGGGGAATTTTGTTTTGTTGCATGGCAAGCAGAGCTGTTCATGCAGAAATCGCAA
>NW_023416881.1:734724-739167 GCF_002922805.2 Oryzias melastigma | reverse complement strand
TATTGTCAAGTCCTTTTACCCCACTTGAAGGGGAAGGCATCAAATGGAAGGAATAGCAGAACTCCACTCATGACTCCAGGCTCATAATTAGTTATTTGAATTTTCTTCTTTAGGAATGATTTCTCTTTTTTTCCCTTAATTTGTGAGTATTGTTGTGAGTTATCAAGGTGGAAGTAATCAAGGTGAAAAACCTGTACACACAGATAGAAATTATAATGAGAAATTTTTGTTACAATTAACAAATAACTATAAATTGTTAGATTTCAAACAACAATATTGCAAGAGTTTACATAGAAAAATTAAATTAGAACAAGAAAGTAACTTAACATAGCACTGATTTACAAACAATTCACATCCGGAAAAGTATCTGACGCGCGACAAACAGCTGATCTGACCCCGCAGCACACAGCTGATCAATAGCACCCCACATATTCGCGTATTTCCGCATCTTACCGGCTGCCTCTCCACTTTTTTAGATGCCTTAAAAGATGCTCCGCGAGGTTTAAGGAACGGCCCCAACGCTCGTCTACCTGTGGGCGTGTCCGATCAGAACCTTTTCTCCCGCGCCACGTCCAAATCACCACGNCGGTGTCAGATCAGCTGTTTGTCGCGTGTCAGATCAGCTGTTTGTTGCGTGTCAGATACTTTTCCGGATTTGAATTGTTTGTAAATCAATGCTATGTTAAGTTACTTTCTTGTTCTAATTTAATGTTTGTCTATGTAAATTCTTGCATTATTGTTGTTTAAATCTAACAATTTATAGTTATTTGTTAATTGTAACAAAAATTTCTCATTGTAATTTCTATCTGTGTGTACAGGTTTTTCACCTTGATTGCTTCCACTTTGATAACTCATAACAATACTCACAAATTAAGGAAAAAATCATTCCTAAAGAAGAAAATTCAAATAAAACAGTGAAACAAGTTATGAGTCTGGAGTCATGAGTGGAGTCCTGCTATTCCTTCCATTTGATGCCTTCCCCTTCAAGTGGGGTAAAAGGACTTGACAGTGAAAAACCGGATTGTTTGGAAAAGTTAACTCCAACAGTGAATCCGATGAATTAATTAGTGCAATTCCTGACTGTGTGTGAAGCAGTATCAAATAATAAATCNATTCCTTCCATTTGATGCCTTCCCCTTCAAGTGGGGTAAAAGGACTTGACACAGGGGCTGCTTGGAATTTCCACTCTTCTGTGCTGGCATTAAGAGCTTGCTATTGCTGCATTCAGGTGTAATGGGAATTTCTAGCATTTACTCACACTGACCTCAGCCAGTGGTGTGGTCTAGAAAATTCTAGAGGGTATTCTCTGATTTTGCCTCCAAGCCTCTTACTCTCGCCTTCCTGGAGAAACATCTGTCCTGAAGCAGCCCTGAAAGCAGCTCTAACATCCACACACAAGAAGCAGAATGTTCATCGTTGTCTTTGTACTGATCAGCATTTAGTAAATGGACATGTATTGTTTAAACATGAAAATATGTTACAAGAAACACAAGATGTCTTCAAGTCATTAAAAGTTTGACCTTATTAATCAACTATTAAATCATGAGTACTTAAAAAAAGTCTTTTTTTAATTCTTATTTCCATTAATGTACTAAATCTCTAAGGTCCCATGAAAAAAAGTAAAAGTAGGAGTTTAGACAGTCATTCAAGTTTTACCTCTGCAACTAACAGAAGAGCTTGAAGTTTAGTATAAACCTGCAAATAAGCAAAGATAAATATCTGAATCCAGAAAAATGAACAAACAAACCTGTCATGAAGAGATTTAGTGGTTCTAGAAAGTTTTATCTTCGATATTAATCATAATAGAGTAATATTACTGTATGTATACAAAAAATAGTTTTGCTTCATTTTTCTGAATGACTTTTTATGTGACCATTGTCCAAAACATTTAAATTAATTTGATGTTGATTCCCTCTGTGCTTGTTTCTCATGGGAGGATTTCTACACTTTGAGGTTATATTAATTGTGAATTTGGCTACAAATTGTATGTTGCCCAGCTCATATCTCAGAATAATACATAGCTTTAATGTAATGTATTATTCTCCCTTCTGTACGGCTATAATGCTGTGTGGTTGTTTCTTGAGTCCACGCTCTTTCCCTGGTTTGACCCGAACATAACAGGAGAATAATATCTGTCAACATGAAACGCGGTCTAGGAAGAAGTTCTACCACTTTGGCCTGAGTACGGGTGGAATTAAGACATAGCTCGGTGTCGTGTTTGTAGGACCCAAAGTGTGAGGTGTTCTTTGTGTGTCTGATTAAAATATGTTCAAATATTTCCTTAAAACCACATGCTTTTATTGAGGACTCTGATTGGCCAGTTTAGAACTTGAATAACTAAGAAATATAATGAAAACATAGGATCAGCAAGAAGATGTTAAAGAAGGTATCAGAGCAAGAATGTTTATTCTGACCAATAGAATGACTAATAGCTGTTTATTTATAGGCCTCCTATGCTGTGAAGAGGGTAGGGTCGCTCAGTCCAGTTTCTTACACTGAGAGCAACACATAAAATATCCACCTTGATCCTTAAACTACCCAACCAAGACTAAATCTATTTAAAAATTTATTTATTTATTTTTTTTCTGATGCTTATTGCCTCGGGAGAGTAAGCAGGTGTTTTCTATAAAGGCTCTATATCTTAGTGGAGCAGCCAATGAAAATGTTTAATAACATGAGAATAAACAGAATATGTACTCATATTCAGACGAAACACAAGGCAATGAGCAAAAACCTATTTCAGATTCTTTTCCTTTGTTGTTCTGGCTTGTAGTCTTTTTTTCAAGTTTTGAAAATTTCAGTGGACGGCTCCATCTTCAAACATGGCTCATGACCTGCTGTTTTATCCAGGACCAAACTGTTCCTGTTCATGGTTTTGTTTAGGCCCACTTCACATTTGAGTGGATCAGAACCACGACCAGGACCAGCTTTGCAGTGGTGACAAGTCAAGTCAGTCCTGCTCCTCAATCTGTGAGAAATAATCAACATACAGTAGAAATAAGCTATTAAAGTCCCACTCCAACTATATATTTTTTATTGTATAAACATCCCCAGTGGTCTCTTAACTATGGTTTTTGCTGTTTTTAGACAAATTTTAGAAATTAATTCTTAAATGAAACCATAAGTTACATTTTTAAAACATTCAAACTCAGTTACTGATGGGAAATCTGAATTTGAATTTTTCAGCTCCAAATTTTATCCCATCAATCCTACCTCTGATCATCTCAAGGATAAATGAATAAAATTCGTGAGACGCAGACGCCCACTCCCACCCCAAAACTCTGCGCAGGAAGCCCATTGGTTCTGTTCCAGGGGAGGTGCGTCCTTTTTGTGCGCAGCCTAGCTGATAGAAAGATCAGAGTGTAGTTTGTGAGGACATCCCACGGGCATCTCACTGGGATGTACGGATCACGTGCACGTCCTGTGCGAAAAGCATTTGGAGAGGGCAGGACCTACAGGGACGCAGTGAGCGGACCTCAATGAAGACTAGAGAATGACTGCATCCATAGACAAGAGAATTGGGATGTTTTTATTGTCAAATGATCAGAAACAACTTTTCTCTGAAGAACAAAGAAATGAAGACACAAATCTTCAATCAGAAGTTGTCAAATGGAGCAAAAAGTCAGAAAACAAAGTTGTAAATGTTCTTTCTACAAGCACAGGTGAATCTGGTGATTCTTGTTTCTGTGTAGAACAAACACAGAGAAAGTCTTTGATTGTGACCTCACTGATTCCATTTGTGTTGCAGCTTCCTTCAGGTCACATGACAACAACACAAAAACATGAACACAACATTTGTGTGATATTTCAACTCAAACAGTCAAATCTCAAAGTTCAAAGAAACGACAAGAAAACAGATTTTACTCCAAAAAGTTTGAGATTCATCTTCAAAAATGTCTCAAATCCACATTCTAGAGATTTTTCATTTCTCTCTTTATTTCTGACTATAAACACGACTACAGAGAATATAAACAGTGAAAATGTTTAGTTCAAAGTGATGGAAAGCGTGGACATTCCTTTAAAAATATTCCCTTTTTTCTTACACTTCAGGAACTATTTGAGTTTACAGAACTCTGCTGAGTCTCCAGAATAACCCAACCCCAGTCCAGCATGAAGGTTCTGAGTGAATGTGGTCTGGACTCTGTGGAGGAGAGTCATGCTTTCAGAGACGCTGTAGAAGGACAGAACACCTGCTCTGTGATCCAGGTACACTCCTACTCTGGAGGAACCAGGAGCTGAGATGGAGGTTTTTATGCTGTTGTGGTGAAATGAGAAACTGTCTGGAGAACAAATTAATGCCCAAGATTTGTCATTATAACCAAATCCACTTTCTATTCCAGATCTACTGATGTTCTTGTATGAGACTGCTACACGAACACATTTTCCTCTCCACTCCACCTCCCAGTAACAACGTCCAGTCAGACTCTCTCTACTCAGAACCTG